>NC_057813.1:695197732-695203097 GCF_018294505.1 Triticum aestivum
GAAATGCGCTACTACTACTGCCAGTTTTCCTTTTTATTTTCCTTTATTTTCTCCCACTTTTATTTCCCGAGAGCAGTGAACGAAGGGAGGGTGATATACATTGCATCATTTGACGGGTAAATATGTATGCAAAATAGGAACATATATATTACATCATTGGACCCATGCATGATAATGGCTAAGTGTGTATACAAAATAGGAACATATATATATATATATATATATATATATATATATATATATATATATATATATTACATCATTTGACCGATAACATACGGTTCCTCAGCGCTGACGTTTTCGTTTTTGAGTCAGCTTCTTTCCCTTCTTGTTCGTCGAAGAATAATTGAGCCCCTCATTGTGACTTTGCCTTTTCCATGGAGTATGATTTTTCTTAGGTAATGTAGTATTGATTCTTGTTTTGACGTATACTTCATCATCATCGTCATCTTCCCTCATTGGGTTGTCGTACTGATCATAGTCTTCCTCGTTGGCGACTCCATCCATTCCAATGATGTTCCTTTTGCCTCTCCTCACGACAACACGACTGGGATTGCATGGGTCGGTTATGAAGAAGCATTGTGTCACGTGCTTAGCGTGTACCCGTGGCTCGTTTTTTGCGATAGCGTTCACGGTAGCGCTCTTGGCGTCGGGTATACTCATGGTAGTGAAAATCCGGTTTTCTCTTTCGACATTCTTTGCCCATCTGACACGGAACATCGTCGTGTTGTGTAGTCCAGAGTAGTCAAGCTCCTAGATCTCCTCGACCCTTCCATAAAATCGTTCAGTTGCGCCGTTGTCGCTGCCGGTCATGCATTCCATCGTCACCCCTGAGTTCTGATCATCACTGTCCATATCTTTGGCCTCCGTGTAGAACGTGTATCCGTTGATATCATATGCCTGATAGGTTACGAGGTTGGGCGAGGGGCCATGTGCTAAGGCGTATATGAGCAATCCGTCCTTAGAGCCCTCCTCCGGGGGATTAGCAATAATATGCTCTTTGAACCAATACAGGAAAGTGGAGTTGTGCTCTCTAGTAACTTCAGCGTTCGTCTTGCATACCCCCCGGTCACGATACTTCTTTGCGATAATTTCTTTTTGCAGTGCCACGAAAGGATCTACCTCGTCTAGGTGTTGTAGCACTACCAAGTTTGCTCTGTCAAAGTCGCTGCATCGATCTGAGTATGCCATGTGCAGTTCCCTGCGACCGTTGCAGTGACCATCTCCTTCGAGCCTCCCACCGTGCTTGTTAACGGGCAAACCAACACTAACACCGGGCTGCTGGTCTGCGCCATATAGAAAATTCTCACAGAAAGAGATGCACTCTTGTGTCAAATAGCCCTAGATGATGCTTCCATCCGGACGGGACATGTTACGAACGAATCCTTTGATGATCCCATTCATCCTCTTAAACGGCATCATGTTGTGCAGGAATGACGGCCCCAGGTCTATTATGTCATCCACAATATGGACACACAGATGCACCATCACGTCAAAGAACGCGGGCGGGAAGTACATCTCAAGCTCATTCAGTATCACAACAATCTCTTCCTGTAGCCTTCGGAGCTGCTTCACACTGATCGACTTTCGAGAGATGACGTCGAAAAAGTTGCAGAGACCAATAAGCGTGTCATGGACGTGCTTGTCCATTATCCCTCTAAGGGTAACAGGTAGTGTCTGCGTCATCATCACATGACAGTCATGAGACTTCATCCCGCTGAACCTTTTCTTGTCCGTGTCTAGATATCTGCTTATCTTGCCACAGTAACCGGAACTAACTTTGACTCTGGTAAGGCACTTAAAGAAGGCATTGATTGATCTCAGCCTGACTTAAGGTGAAGCAAGAAGGGGGGCAATAATCCTCTTTCTTTATTTTCTTGCCCTTCTTCTCCCGTGCCTCTGTCTCCGTCTCTGTCTCGTCTGACATTTTACGGGGCGGCATGTGCAGATCTTCCCTGATTTTCAAATCTTGCAAGTCTTTTCTTGCCTTCGGCCCATCCTTGGTCTTATCCGGCATGTTCATTAGTGTTGCGAGCAAGATCTCAAGGACATTCTTACAGATATGCATTTGATCAAGGCAATGAGGTGTATCAAGTTTGTGCCAGTACTCCAAGTCCCAGAACACAGACCTCGTCTTCCATACCTTCAGCAGCGGCTCCGGCGCCTTTCTCATCGTCTTTCCCGGCGTGGGGCACTCCTTCCAGTTTTTCAACAGCTCATCGATTTCGGCACCGCTCCGCTTACGTGGAGGTCCTCGATGCTCAGCGTGACCATTGAATAAATCTCCACGGTTTCTCCACTGGTCGTCCTGTTCAAGCCATCTTCGATGCCCCATGCACACGATTTTCCCAGACCCGCCATCTTTCCTTGACGTTAGCTGCTGAGACGTCGTATCATCCATGCACCGCGTGCATCCGCAATATCCGTGGCACACTTGGCCTGCCACATATCCGTAACCGAGATAGTCCTGCAATGTCGTGATCAGCGCGGCTCTCATGTTGAAATACTCGCCTTTGCTGGCGTCCCATGTATTGGCCGGTGTTTTCCATAACGTGTCTAACTCCTCTTGAAGTAGCGCCAGATACAAATTAATATTACTAGTCGTCAACCCGTGCATTTGCACGGGCTAGACGCAAAAACATTGTTATAGTTTAATTTGACATAATAACCATTTTAACCTCGTCCGATCACCAAACTTACATACAATTAACTTGTAGGTAGAAATAAATTACACTTCACTTTGGAACCTACTTGAATGTGTCTTGATTATTATATTAATTGTTGTTAGATATGTGAAGGAAATGATTTATTTGTCTCTAGAACATAGTAAATTAATTCCTTGACATTTTTCTATAGAACTACTACTACGCTCTTCCATCTACAAATATGTATGCACAAATATAATCTGATGCTAGCAATAAAATTCATGAATAAATCAGCACTAAAATTGCAAGATCCCATCTAGTGTACAGTAATGTTAAACTTTATGAAAGTTTTAACCCTCGGATTATGATATTACCAAAGTCTATCTCTCATGATGACAGTAACCCACAAAGACACAACAAAATAGTGTCTTTCCAAAAATATATATTCTTGTGTTAATTACTAATATTCTGCAAGTTGCCGCTCATCATTATTTACCTCTAGTCTATATGTACAGAAGTACATATTTGCAGAAGATTTCCAAGGGTGGTGGTATATTCTAATATTAGTACAACCAAAATTGTTTTCCAGTATCTTGAATTGTGGAAAATTCTTATAATATTCACAATCCTACACTTCCTTTTGTAAGCTGTACTAAAGTTGATACACAAATATAATTTGATGCTAATTTTTTAATATTAGCACCCACTAATTGCACCAAAAAGACCACACATGTCCTTTGTGACACCACAATCTCGGCAAATTGTGTAATGTAACACCCCCAAACTCACATAATAATCTTTCCACATATTTTGTCTATCATTGTTTTTCATTATGGACGTTGCTGGAACTACTTTATCGAGAAATCTTTTCATTTACCACACGATTCCGCTAACTTATCTCAAATGTTTATGTAGGATAATATATAAGAAGGATAACCATAATAGTAGGGAAGTTATAGTACTTATTCTGGAATTCACTTTTTTGTTGCATATCCAAAACGACATTGACGATCAAAATTCGCCAAAGAAAATGACCAATTGATACATAAATATATTTATTTTGTGGTAGTTGACAATGTTTGTGTAACAAAGTCTAAGGTAAAACCTTTAGTAATTTATCGTGCCACTATTCTGGGCTGCATATGGCAATACTAAAAGTTGTAAACAACAATTAGTTGTATCCATCAAATATGTTTTAGGACATACCCAGTTCACAGTTTCAAATCTTTAGAATTCCATGACCTGCATGTGTTTCTTTTTTTTTGTCCAACATAGATGGCTAATACATGATACAATCTCAAATATTTACAATTGCTTGACTTGCCTATTTCTTTGTCTTTTCGCGCATAAATAGCTAAATTTGCCACGTACACATGGTGAGAAGAATGAAGATTCCTGAAAAATTGGTCCGACGAACAGATTTAGGATGCTTTGACCTGCAACCGATGTGAAGTTAGTTGCATAGAAAATCATAATATTTGTACCCATGTCTACCATCATTGCTGGACCTCTGCCTAAACTTACAACATCTTGCTGGTTAGAAAATACATACGATGGTGTCCTGCAAAAAAAATGATAAGTGAAAATATATATGCCGTCTATATATTATTAAAATTTATAACCTCCAATAGGCCAGTTGCGAGGAAGTTTTGTTATTAAAAAAATAAAAAAGGGAAATCGTGTTAACAATTACCACGTGATTTCTGCCATCCTATTCACACGTATCACAGGTTCACAGCAAACATCCAACCATCCTTATTTGCTTCCTCTAATTCCATCCATTCATCATCATCTAACACGCACTATTTTATAAACTAAACCTGATGATCCGTTTGGCTATAGGTATATGCCTGATCGACATGGAGAAGGGCATGTCTATGTCACACGTATGAGTAGTTTGACAGAGGCGCACAAGTAAAATTCAAGCGGAAGGAGAAGAGTAGGGAGGAGCTAGCGGCTCCACTACCACGCGAGATGCCTGGGCATGAAAAAACTTTCAATAGCCTGCTGCTAAGGTTACCAGCGACAAAATCAGATGTTGTTAAGCAAGTAAACAGCACAACAACCAATCCTCCATAGATCTTTTGCTCGGCAGCCTCGTGGACGGCGACGACCATATAATCTGCTTCCAACAGTCTTTGGTACACAGTTCTTTTGCTCTGCAGCCTCGTCCGCAGCGACGACCATCTAATCTGCTTCCAACAGTCTTTGGTAGACAGTTCTTTTGCTCGGCAGCCTCGTCGACGGCGATGTCCATCTAATCTTCTTCCAACAGTCTTTGCTACCCCCGCACATCCTTGGTTGTATCAAGCCATCGACCATCTTTAGGCAATTGATCAGCTGTCCTGAAATAGATGATGGATTTCTGTGTCGCCAGAACTTCAAAGCTGATTAGTTTCAAGATTTCTGATGCAGGAGAAGAAAACGATCACATGCAACAGTAGAGAATGGATTGGATCATGCACAGTTTCTTTCAGATCGATTCTGGCATGGACGGAAGACTGAAATTAAGGACCTACCAATGGATAGACGCGTCGAGGTGGATCCATGGAGGGTGAGGAAGAGCGGCAATGTGCTCAACAACTATAGCGTTGTCCTCTCTACCTCATCCTAATCACCAAATTTGATCAGGCTGATGGAGAAATCGCCGGGGTCCGATCTGGCTGTTCTGGCCGTCGGCTGCAGCCATGGACTTCTCCAAAACCTTCAAACAGGCCCCA
>NC_057813.1:695203438-695204037 GCF_018294505.1 Triticum aestivum
TACTAGCAAAAGAGCCCGTGCGTTGCACCGGGCGAAAAAAAGGGCACAACCTGTTTTCATTTGCCATTATGCATCATTTCTTATATCCAATTTTAATAAACATCTATGATAAGGTTAAACATGGAATTTTTCTTATTTTTAATAAAATTTAACGTTTGCATAAAAATGGAACACTTTTTTTAAGAATAGTTAACGTTTTTTATGAAGTTGGAATATATTTCTCTAAAAAGAACATTTTTCTATCAGATGTTTTTTCGAAAAGAATGTTTTGTTGTATATTTTTAAGTGGAAACATTTTTTTCTTAAAATGGAACATTTTTTGGGAATTCTTAAGCTTTTTAAAAAAAGTGCAAACATATTTTGTTGAAAAATAGCATGAACATTTTTAAACTATATTTATTGTGTTAAGTTTTTTTACAGATAGTCTTTTTAGGGTTTATTTTGGGAGTTTTTACAGATAGTTGGCTGTTTGGTTGGGAAGAGTTTTTTCTCCTTTTTTGAAACTAAGGAAAATTTGCAACGGGATAAAAATTTATTGCACTCTGACATTCGTAATTCAAACAATATGGTTTCTTAGAAAAAAATATGGTCGAATTCCC
>NC_057813.1:695204282-695212048 GCF_018294505.1 Triticum aestivum
TATAAATTACCCAAAGAAGACCAGACTTAACTTCGAATGAAATTTTAGAGAATGTTCACATAGACAGTCAAAGGACAATTGTTAATGTTATGGAAAAAAAGAGTGATTTGGACACATTGTGCAGAATAATCACACTGATTGTCTAGGTTTTATTTATATATATAATTACAACTGACATTGTTGATGGAATGCTAGCAGAAGAAAAACGCCTAGTAGAACAATTGTCATTAAAACCAAGAGGTTAACAATTAATTGGTGCAATGTTGTAACTTTGGGCCAAGAATGTTCATATTTCAGTCGATTTATCAACGGTGTTTTATGGTATCTAGGTCTATGTCAATAATTGACAATTTAGACCACTGGTACAATTCACAATAGTAAACAATTCTCGGTGGCAAAAGGGTAAATGACTTTAGGGATCTTTCAAAAAGAAATTGCATCAATAAAACTTACAAAGGCATAATAGCATATCCAAGCCGAAGCTGCCTCCCTATTTCCCGTCACATGTATGCAGCTACACGCCTACACGCCTAGGTTGTGCTGCCATACTCCTAATACTTGTCTTGAAGGATGAATCGGCATAAAACCATGAGCTTGCACATGTTCTGTCCTGAAAAACATCATATAATAGTTGATTAGTTGATTTAAAGCTTAATTGGACACGTTGATTTAGTTTGTCCGAAAGTACACGGCCGCGTGCCTACTGCCTAATTCCTGCCCTTCTCATCCGCTCGTTGTTACAGCGCAGAACTGCTGCGATGCCGCACAACACTGTTGCCGGTCCTCTGCTTGGCGGTCGCCCTGCTGCCGCCGGCTGGCCGTATGCTGTTGTGCCGCTAGGGTTAGTACTGCCGGTCGATTGAGATTTCTACGATCTGTTTTTGTTTGGGGCCAGCTAATTAGCGATAGAATGGCCGCTTTGAAGCTGCTGTCTTGAAGCTCCCACACCACAAAGCAAATATCAATGCGCAGAGAGAGAGAGAGAGAGATTTAGAGAGCAGGAGATGGATGCTCACGCGGATCTCCTACCGTCACCTTCAAATCCGCTGCCGCCGTTTGCCGTCGCCGTAGGTCTCAAGAGGAATTCACCCGCCAGCAAGGGTCATCTGGGTCCGCTGAGGACGAGCACTGCTCCCCTTCGTCGCCATACGTACAGTGCGGGAGGCTCCCTCCCTACTCCCAGCCTCCCTACTCCTTCCTCGTCCTCCACTGCAGGAGGCTCCTGCTCATCCTTCTTGGCTACCACACCACCCCACCCGCCGCCCCTGCAGGACGAGATCCGCGCCGCCGCTGCTCCTCATGAGTCCGGTTGTCGCCGTCACCTCAGTTGCGCCGTCTGCCCGCCTGCACAGCCAGACGATCTTCATATGGGTACCCGCTCCTTCCGCCGTCGTCCTCAGATGCACGAATCTGATCGAGGGAAGCGGCGCACCAGAGGTGGAGAAGGGGCTTGAAGCCGGTGAGGGAGGAGGTGGCAGAGACGCGGCACCGGTGGCCTTCGGTGAGGCGACGGTGGTGGTCAGCGAGAGGAGGGCCGAAGGGCTGCGGGATCGATGGTGGGTTGTGGGTGGGTGGGTGCGCTTGGTGGCGCGATGGGGAAAGGCGGGATCGAGGGAGAGAGGAGCGCCGTACGCGACCTGCGGGATCGAGGGAGATGGGGATCGACTCAGCTAGGTCTTTTTTACTTATGGGTTGCGGTGGGTAAATATTAGTACCACCTTGTTTATATTACGATTTTATCTGTGCAAATCATAAAAGCGTATTATGACATGAGAAGAAAGCGTATTGTGACGGTGAACCCGGAGACCCAATCCGTGCTTTATTATTAGGGATATATATATATATATATATATATATATATATATATATATATATATATAAAGAGAGAGAGAGAGAGAGGCGCTCCTCTCTGGTTGAGAACCAAGTTTTTTCCATTGGGGGAGATAGAACGGAGAAGATGAAGAGGCTGGATTTGTGGTCCATGGGAGAGAGATCGATTATGTAGAATAGAAAGAGTCCGTGAAGGGGAGAGGAAGATGGCCTGCAGAAGGAAGAGATCTTGGAGTATAAATTACATACAGATTATATGTTTCTGGTTTTTTTTCTATCAAAGAGATAGAGTTTATTTTTTATCTTTTTCCTGTCAAAGAGATTAAGGATGCTTTAAATAGGGGAGTACATGGTTTGATCTACACGGTAATGAGATACAGTTTTTTTTTCTGTCAAAGAAATAGAGGTTGCTTTAATAATGGGAGGACATGGTTAGATCTACACCGTAATAACTTGGTCCCACCTGATGAACGGTTCTTAATTTCTAATTAACGTGGTAATTTCTTGATAGTCCACAATTAGTATAGGTATAGATAGATAGATAGATTTCTTGGTTGTTTTGGCCCTTGAATAAGCATGCTCATGTGAATGTACTTCGATTTCATGCACAACAGGGGGGAGGTTGTACATCCATACAAACACGGGTCATGTGCTATGGTTGGTGCTCTGGTTGCCAAATGGATTCATGCCATCGGTACACGCGCCGAGCACGATGTTCCTTGCATCACATTCAAAATACCGATAGAAGTTGTTCAACGCTCTCCACTGGCTTCCATCCTTCACGTGTCTCAGCTTCGGATCATCTCCATCGTCGGGCTTCTTCCTCTCCGCGTGCCAGCGCATTAGCTTTGCTTCCTTGGGATCTAAAAAATACCTCTAGAGACGGGGAGTGATCGGTAAGTACCATACAACTTTTTGGGGACATTTCTTCCCGGCCTTCTTGTATCGAGAAGCATTACACACCGGACAACTTGTTTTTTCCACGTGCTCCTTCCGATAAATTATGCAATCGTTGATGCATGCATGGTATCTAACGTGTGGCAGATCAAGACGGCACACGATCTTCTTGGCCTCATCAACACTAGTAGGACATAGATTACCCGCGGGAAGAACATCCTTTAGGTACTTGAGATGCTCATCGAGGCTAGTGTCGGTCCATTTGTTTTTAGCCTTCGTCTTTAGGAGTTGGAGCGTGAAACTCAAGCGGGTCACCTCGGGATTGCAACCATCATACAATGGAGTGTTCGAGTCTACCACCAGTTGCTCCAGCTTAGCCTCCTCTCTAGAAGCAGCTCTCTCAGTACTCGTCTCCTTGCGAAGAGAATGCTTGAACATGAGGGTCCCGCATGATTGAACTTAGTACTGACGAACTCTGCCGCGTGGAGTCCATGTCTTTCTCTCCGCCGCCATGTCCGGCCCCTTCTCCTCCGCCATGTCCGGCCCCTTCTCCGCCGCCATGTCCGGCCTCTTCCCCGCCGCCATTATCGATCATCTCTTCGTCTTGCCCCGTGTCATCATTACCTGCCCCGTCGGCATCCTCAACATCGTCATCCTCATCTTCAGTTATCCACCGAGTATAGCCATCCATGAAACTAGTCATGAGCAGGTGCGCTTCGACACGACCATCGTCATAGGGGTCGAGCCAAACTATTCCTTTGCATTTTCGACGCGGACATAAAACCTCTGTCGGGTTATTTTCTTTCATGTCCTGCACCGCCGACCGCAACCACGTGTCCACCATCGTTCCACTGACCACCATGAATGTCTGCACGGTAATAATAAAACAAATTGATTATAAAAATGCGTGCATGCATCAAAGTCATACAAAAATTCGGCATGACCTTCCCTAAAAATAGGACATATATGGATCTAGAGTTTGCCCGGAATTCGCCGAAACAGAAATAAATCGACATTTCGGCAAAACATAGGCAACTCAAAAGCACAATTTGGCGTCAACTCATGCCACACACACAATTTCTACAAATATATCACACACACATAAACATATTTCCATTTTGCAAAAGCATGAAATTTTCATCACCTCTATCTCGAGATCGAGCACACGGTGATGAGATGATGATGTAGGGAGATCAAAAGTACCCAAAGCTCTTCTTGACAAAGATAGATCTAGTTAGGGGGCAAATAGGTCACTTAACTAAATGCTACATCTACCTAGCTACCTAATTTGGGAGGAGACAACTTCAATTAGTGGAGGGGGAAGGAAAAAGAGAACGGAGATGCATTAATGGAGATGGTGTAGTTAGGTAGGAGTAATGAAGAGAGAGAAAGGTAGGTAGAAGAGGGAGAGTAATGGGGGAGAAGTGTTGAGGAAGAAGAAGAGTGAGAGTGGGAGGATGTGGGAGGTAGGGGAAAGGGAAGAGAGGAGGGGGAGGGGAGGGGACGGGTGGGGAAAAGGTGGTGGGTTGGTGCGGATTAGCAGTAGTGCGGGACGTAAAACGCGCTGCTGATAAGAAAGTAGCAGCAGCGCGCTTTTGGCAGAAGCGCTACTGCTAACCGGGACAAAAAGTGTGTCCAATTTTAAAATTAGCAGCAGCGACCTCAGAAAAAGCGCGCTACTACTACATCCATAGCAGTAGCGCGGCTCGCGGCACCGTGCTGCTACTAAATGGAGTTTGAGGGGCACTGTCGGTCAATATTTGTAGCAGCACGGGTAACACCAAGCGCGCTACTGCTAAACGCTTGTCAGTAGCGGGTTTTACACACCCACGCTACTGCTAATTAGCAGCAGCGCTCCTTTTTGAGCCGCGCTGCTGCTAAGATTCTGTGTATAGGCTTTTCCCTAGTAGTGCTACAAGCTTGTTTTTTCTGTTTTTTCTTAAATTCATTCAATTTCATAGAATTTCACATATATATATATATATATATATACACATATGAAAATACTTTCGATGAGCATACCAACACATACATACGAAATCATATCCCTGCCATATGGATATGATCATCCAACACATATACATAGCAAATCAAAAGTCCATATGCAACATATATAGCTAGCCAACATATCCAACAACAAGCATACAATGGTTTCATCCATACATGCATATGTAGGTAGCAAGTTTCACATTGTTCATCCTACAAAATCAAAACAAAAAGGAAGCATAAAGAGAAGAGTAGACTCCATCGACGCAAGCTTCCTCATCTAAAGCAAATATACAAATAGGGAAAGAAGAAAGTTAGAAGAAGAAAGTAAGAAGAAGAAGAAGAAGAATACTAGCTAGAAGAAGAAGAAGAAGAAGTAGAAGAATAAAAAGAAGAATAAAAAGAAGAAGAAGAAGAAGAAGAAGAAGAAGAAGAAGAAGATTTTTTTTTATTCTCTTTCTTTTTCTCCTCTCCTCTTCTTTATCTTCTTCTTCTTCTAACTTTCCTATCTTTCGAGATCCACCCTACAATATGGGGTCAAAAAGCCAAAAAATAAGTGATTTTAGCCCTTATAAAAAGAAAATGGATTCTTGAACCTCTTTCACGCCCATGTCACGTCGAGGTACTGCATAAAAAAGAACTGCAAAATCTGATCCAATTTTTCGTAATCGATTAGTTAACATGGTGGTTAACTGTATTATGAAAGACGGAAAAAAATCATTGGCTTATCAAATTCTCTATCGAGCCTAAAGTAAGTAAAAATGTCATTTTATTGCCAAGCTAGGTAAAAATGCTAAGTGTAGGTCATTTTAGAGCTAAGCTAGGTAAATAGGTCATTTTGGAGCTTAGTAAGGTTATTATGTCATTTTCGAGGAAAATAAGCTAAGTCTATATCATTTTGGAGGTAACAAAGATTATCATGCCATTTTTGACCTAAGTATGCTAAGTATGTCATAAATGAACTGAATAAGCTAAGTATAGCTCTTTTTTTATGTAACTTAGGTAATTATGCCATTTAGGAGGAAAATAAGCTAAGTATCCATTTGTAAAGCAAAACATTAGAGAAAACTTACCCTCATCACAACAAATATGATGAAGACCGCAACTAAGGTAACAATTGATCCAACGGCATAATGATACCAAGCCTCATTATCAATGGCATATTTTCTAATCTTCTTAAGCTTCAGGCGCATTGCATCCATCTTCAAGCGCATTGCATTCATCTTCATCTTGTGATCATTGATGACATCAGCAACATACAACTCCAATGTCATCTTCTCTTCTTCAATTCTTTTAATTTTTTCTTTCAAATACTCATTTTCTTTTTCAACTAAATTTAACTTCTCGACAAGAGGGTCGGTTTCAAATTCCGGTTCACATACCTCCTAGATTAAAATATCTCTATGTTAACTTGATGGCCATAATTGTCATAAATGCAAAAATGCAACAAATAGTTATGAAAAAGAATTTACCACATCCGAATCATAAAGCGGGCGAGGGCCGACGGGGACGGAAATCAAGACCATGGCACTATGTATAAGAAACAATCATACAAAGTAAGAAAATTATACATACCAACTATATAAATCATACAAAGTACAACATAAAAAATTGAATACCTAAGAATCACTATCGGTAATGACATGCTCATCATCATCACTAATAAATGCTTCATCATCATCACTATCGGTAATGACGTGCTCATCATCATCATTAATAAATGCATCATCATCTGGAAGGCCACCTTTACGTGATCGTTCAAGCATTGACAGGTCATCTGCATCAGTAACTTCTTATTCTTCCAGCTCTTCTTGTTTCGGCTTAGGGTCGGATTCACTATCGTTGTCTACTTCAATGTTCTGGGGTGGAGTAGAGCGTTTCTTGAAACGTTTTTTGGCAAGACGTGTTTCTTGGAAGAATTCTCCTTCATCATATGTGTCTTGGTTAATGTGACGTTCATAATCCTCTTCATTGGGGGGAGGTGGTCTAACACGTGGCGGCACTTCATAAACGACATCCCAACCACTGAGATTTGGATCACTTTGACAGGCCCACGGTAGATAGAAAACTTGGGTTGCCTGTTGAGCCGTAATATAGACATCGGGAACATCCAAATGGGTGCTTTGTTTGATTTCGACTAGCCCTATATGTTCATGAGTCCTTCTAGTCTCCCTGGGCTGAAACCAATAACATCTAAAGAGTACGACGTTTGGTGGGTTATGACCACAGAATTGAATTTCATAAATTCCTTCAACTCTTCCATAATACTCGACACCTCCTTCGCCTATAGCAGAGACACAACAATTTGTAGACTTTCGATCAGCCATAGATATAGCTCTTTGCCATAGGTACGAAAGCGATACCCGTTGATGTCGTAATTGTCAAATGAATGTACCTTATAGTCAAAACCATTAGCTACTTGTCTCAATTTGGCATCCATAATCTCTGAATTAGCCTACAAGTTTAATAAGAAAGGATTGTTGAATTAGTCGCAAATTAGCCAAAGAAATGAAAGGGTCTAATGGAAATTACCGTTTTTTGAACCAAGAGATGAAACCGGGATATTCACCTCCTTGCTTTGCCAGAAGCTCATACTCTTCGACGGAATCCTTTTGGATCACCGCTCCAAATGAGAATATGGCGACATATCGACTACATCAAATATCCAGGAATAAGAGCAGTTCAAAGAAATTAGAAGTTGCGAAACAATGTAACGAGATCTTACTCGATGTATGGCCGCACTTCTGTTAGGTTGTTAAAGAGATACAGTGAAATGGTCTGCCATTCTTCAACATCCAACGATACTGGTTTCCAAGCACTGGATGGTGCGAGATTCCCTTTGAATAGGCTGAGGTTGGATTCACCCTTTGTAGGGTCGTTAGCATTGTACCGAGGCTTCAGATTATGCAAATGACGTTTTTTTGGCTTCGTAGTGTGCTGTCACGAAGTTTGACGCCTCCTCAGTGATGAATGCCTCGGCCATCGATGCTTCTATTCTACATTTATTTTTACATTTTGCTCGAAGCGTCTTCTACATCCTCTCAGTTGAGTGC
>NC_057813.1:695212280-695216255 GCF_018294505.1 Triticum aestivum
GAGATGCAAAATCAAGTGTTGCATTGGATTAAAGAAGCTTGGCGGAAAGATCATCTCTAACTTGCAGATCAACTCCGGCGCCAACTGTTCCATTTCTTCTAGGAGACCAGGCGATAGTTCTTTCGCACAAAGAACACGGAAGAAATAGCTCAGCTCTGCCAGTACTAGCCATTCATCCTCAGGGATGAAACCACGCAACATCACCGGCATTATCCGCTCTATCCATATGTGCCAATCATGACTTTTTAGACCAAATATTTTCAATTTATCAAGATTTGCTCCCCTCTTTAGATTTGCTGCATACCCATCGGGGAACATCAACTACATTTTCACCCACAAAAGAAATTCCTTCATAGCTGGCCTTCCAAGATTGAACCATGCCTTTGGCTTCTTCCAGTTCCGCTTTCCTTTCAGTTCTTGCATGTTTTGTAATGGTCTATCACAGAGCTCCTCTAGATCATCTCTAGCCTTAGTATTATCCTTTGATTTCCCTTATATGCCGAATGTACCAAAAATGGCTTCGGCGATATTCTTTTCAGTGTGCATCACGTCGATGTTGTGTGGGCAAAGGAGGTCTTTGAAGTAAGGCAGATCCCAGAAGCATGTCTTGTGAGTCCGTGCGTGTTTCTTATTATACCCCTTGAAATACCCTGGACGCTCTGGATTTGGCTCGAGAGCGTTTATCTGATCTAGGGTTTGTTGGCCTGTCAACGCAGGTGGTGCAGAGTGTTTGACAACTCTACCTTTCATGATGTTCTTCTTGTCTTTCCTGAACTTATGGCGAGGATCTAGAAACTGTCTATGCAAGTCGAAGCAACTATACTTGCGCCCTGCCGTCAGCCAACGAAACTCAAGAGCTCCCCTGCATGTGGGGCACGGGAACCTTCCATGCACACAACAGCCAACAAATAGCGCATACGCCGACAAGTCATGCGTCGAGTACATGTACCAGGCACGCATTATGAAGTTCTGTTTGCTAAAGGCGTCGTATGTGTTGAACCCATTATCCCAAGCTTCTTGCAATTCGTCCTTAAGCGGCTGCATGTCCACATTCATATTCTTCCCCGGATAGTTGGGCCCTGGAATTATCAACGTCGGGAAAATGTTCTTTCTTTGCATAATCTGCCCGGGGAGGGGGGGAGATTGAGTGGAATGACAAACACGGGCCAATAGCTGTATGGGGCTGCTATCTGACCATGCACACTGAACCCATCTGTGCTGACGGCGACTCGAGGATGCCTTGGATCTGCCGTTTTTTCCCTATGTAATGCATCGAAGCGCTTCCACGCTTCACCATCCGATGTGTGCACCATCATCACATTCCCATCTCCATCTAGTTCGGTTCTTTTGCCCGTTTTGTGCCATTTCATCTGTCTGGCCGTCTCTTCGACCATGAAAAGACGTTGAAGTCTTGGTACGATTGGCATATACTGAAGAACGTTAATGGGTATTTTGGTTTGCGTCTTCTCACCCATACCGTTGTCTACCACAACATACCTGGAATAATTGCAAATGGGACAATAGTTCAAGTCCTCACACTGAAGCCTAAATAAGGCACATCCTTTCTCACAGGCATGTATCTTCTCATAGGGCATCTTAAGAGCACGGAGGATTTTGTCTGACTGGTACAGGTTTGGAGGTAGCACATGGCCTTTGGGTAGAAATCGTCCGAAAACTGTCATCATCGCGTCGTAGCATTCTCTGCCCAAGTTGAATTGAGCCTTCAAAGCCATTCTTTGTGAGATGGCATCCAGCTGACAAAGCTCGATGTGCTCGTGGAGAGGACGTTTTGAGGACTCCAACATTTCAGTGAAGGCCTTTGCAGATTCCTCCATCTCCTCGTCCGAGTCTCGAGCATCGTCAAAGTCTTGCACCATGTCTGTCGTCCCGGTACCATACTCATCGGTGCAACGACGAACCACCTCGGCTCTGGCACGTTGGGCAGACTCACCATGTAATGTCTAGACCGTGTAACCAGGCATAAAACCAAACTTCTGCAGGTGTTTACTCATTTGAAGCTCGTCCCTCTGATTATAGTTGTCGCACTGGACATAGGGGCACCAGCTAAATTCCTGGCCATTTGCAAATGCGGCTCTAACAAACCCCTTAGTTTTTGTTAACCATTCCTCGGTCCAAACATAATGACTAGTGTAACCGGTGTACATCCACACACGATCACTCATATTGACTTCCTACTGGACACACAAGAAATATATACATAATTAGGCAAACTATATCCATCAGTTAATGGAGTTTGTTAGTTTTATTACGTCCATGCAACCTAGACGCTAATAGGTAAGGATAGGTCATAATCCCACCCGAGTATGTGTAGATCGGGTTCGTTTTCCCATGCTCTGCTCCGGATCTGACGCAAAATTTAGGCAGCACCTCCCCGTTGTTCTCCTGATACATGTCTCGGCAATAAGCAGAGAGGATGTGTACCCGGAGAACAACAGGGAGGCACTGACGAAATTCTGCATCGGATCCGGAGCTGAGCATATGGGAAAATGAACCCAATATACACATACTCGGGCTGTCCATGGATAACGTTGGACAATTCGAAAGAATCATGATTATAAATATGCAAATGCATGCATATTTATAGATGTAACCCTTTCGAACAGGAGACGCATGGTGGTTACGCATACTGATGATTGACACCTATAGCTAGCAAGTTTCATCGGCATGAAGACAGGAATAGAGCAAATGAAGGGGGGAGGAGGAGATGTCATTTGTTCTCACCAACGAACGTAGGGGCGGAGCTCGTCGAACACTAGACCCTTGCAACGATGAAATAACTGCATACTTAAATCAAAAGATGAGTAACATAGCAAGTATTCGACACCGGCGGCCAGATGTACCTCACAGTGACGATACTTGCTATTTATTATACCATCAACACCGAGGAACCCTCTAACCCGCTCGTCCCCGGGTAAAGTAAATAGCAACTACCATGGGTGCAAGGTACATGAGGCCGTCGGTGTTGAACACTACATCCACATCCCACAAGTGAAGCCGGCGCCCGGCGTCCTGCAACAATAGTTCTGGTGGCCGATGACGGTCGAACACCTAGGTGAATTTGTCTGGCAGTCTCTGTGATGAGGATTAAAGC
Source organism: Triticum aestivum (assembly GCF_018294505.1). Classification (NCBI taxonomy): domain Eukaryota; kingdom Viridiplantae; phylum Streptophyta; class Magnoliopsida; order Poales; family Poaceae; genus Triticum; species Triticum aestivum. Next base: position 695,215,393 of record NC_057813.1, read on the forward strand.
CAAGTTTTGAAATTTTCAAACAACCAAACCAACTTGAGTTAGTTTGGGTGTTTCAAGTTTCAACACTTATCTTTCAATTGTCATCTCTGAGGCTGCCAGACAAATTTGCAATGGTGTTCGACTGCCATCAACGCCGAGAATAGTTACTGCTGGACGTAGGACCCCTGTGTCACTTGTGGGACATGGATGTAGTATTCGACACCAACGGCCACATGTACCTCACACTGACGATACTTACTATTTAGGGTACCATCGATACCGAGGAACCCCCTAATTAACCCTAAATAGCAAGTATCATCGGTGCGGGATACATGTGGCGCTCGGCGTTGAACACTAGATCCACATCCCACAAGTGAAGCCGGCGCCCGGAGCTTTGGGACGCCGGACGTCGGCGTCACTTGTGGGACGTGGATGTAGTGTTCGACACCGACGGCCACATGTATCTCGCACCAACGATACTTGCTATTTAGGGTCTTCTTCTTCTTCTTCTTCTTCTTCTTCTTCTTCTTCCTCCCTCCTCCTACTTCTACTTCTCTTCTAAACTAAAACTAAAACTAATCTAAAAATAAACTAAACTAAAATAAACTAAAACTAAAACTAAAACTAAAACTAAACTGAAAAAAAACTAAAACTAAAACTAAAATAGAAACTAAACTAAAAGAAACTAAAAAAACTAAACTAAAAAAGGGGGGAAGAACAAACCTGCAAGGGATCATCGGTGGAGGGCGAGGTCGGCCGGTGGGGCAGGGCGGCGCAGGGGCCGCGGGGAGGAGGGTGGCAGCGGGGCGGGGCGGCGCAGGGCCGCGGGGAGGGGTCCGGCACCGAGGCGGCCCGATGCTGGCCTCTCCAGCGACGGGGCGCGG
>NC_057813.1:695216438-695222956 GCF_018294505.1 Triticum aestivum
GGAGGGGGGAAGGGCTGGATGGCAGCGGGGGATGGGTCCAGGGGGCGGGGGGGGCCGGCAGGGGCGACAGCAGCGGGGAAGGAGAGAGGCGGGCGCGCAGGGGAGGGGAGACAGAGAAAGAGAGAGAGGGGAGACGGCATGGCCCGTTAAGTGGGCCTTCTTTGTCGTCTGCCAGCGGACGACAAAGAGGGCTGGCCTATGTCTCCTCTTTGTCGTCCGCTGGCGGACGGCAAAGAACCTGACCTAGCCACGCCGTGCCCTATGGGGCCCACCTGGCCCTTTGTCGTCTGCCTTCCAGCTCTTTGCCGTCAGCTGGCTGACGACAAAGAATTAACTGACGACAAATACCCATTTCGCCATCAGCCCTTTCTTTGTCGTCCACTTTGTGGAAGCGGACGGCAAAGAGCCTCTTTGCCGTCAGCTGGCAGAAGGCAAAGAGGTGGCAGACGGCAAATTGCCAGATTCCAGTAGTGTTACTGTGCTATCAAACATCACAATGTAACTGGGTGACAATGAAGATGCTCTACAGGTGTCTCCAATGGTGTCTATTGAGTTGGCATAGATCGAGATTAGGATTTGTCACTCCGATTGTTGGAGAGGTATCTCTGGGCCCTCTCGGTAATGCACATCACTATAAGCCTTGCAAGCAATGTGACTAATGAGTTAGTTATGGGATGGTGCATTATGGAACGAGTAAAGAGACTTGCCGATAACGAGATTGAACTAGGTATGATGATACCGACGATCGAATCTCAGGCAAGTAACATACCAATGGCAAAGGGAACAACGTATGTTGTTATGCGGTTTGACCGATAAAGATCTTCGTACAATATGTAGGAGCCAATATGAGCATCCAGGTTCCGCTATTGGTTATTGACCGAAGATGTCACTACAAAAAAATACACTTCCGTGATGATACGTGTTTGTCACAGTAGGTCGCGTTTTTTGTCATGCATGTACATCCATGACAAATTTATGACAGAATCTAGATAGTCATACCTGTGTTGTCGTAGAAGTGTTCCATGACATTACCAAAATTATCATCACGGAAGTGTCCACTTCCATGACGATAAATCGCGCGTCACAGAAGTGCTTTCATCAAGGGTGGCCGACACGTGGCATCCACCGTAACGGAACGCCGTTAAGCTATCGGGTCGGGTTTTGGATCCGATAACCCGTTAACAGCCCTGACCAATGGGCATTTTCCACATGTAAAATCATCATTGGCTGGAGGAAACATGTGTCGGCTCACCGCTGGGACAGATGTCATCCGCTCATTGGACCGAAGGCGCCTATGATATGGCGACACGTGGCACGGCCCAACAGAGGCCCATTCCTGTGAAAAGGCCGGCCCGTTTGACTTGGTCAAAAGGTAGCGGGTCAGCCCATGGAAAGCCTGTTAACGGCCTGTTCGCATATAGCCCATTTACAGCCCGCTAACCCAAGGCCCGTTAGGCCCTATCCGAATTAGGCCCAGTAGCGTCATCTGGGCCATCCAATATGATTCCAGCCTATTTTAACTTCCGGCCCATGTGTGGCCCATGACTTCTTTCGGCCCATATGAGGCCCTTTGTAACTCTTGGCCCATTAATGGCCCGTGGTGAAACTGGCCCGTAATGAACAGTGTATCACATTATACCCATTAACGGCCTGTTATTCCATTGGGCCGTTTCCAGCCCAAGTTATCTTTCGGCCTTCTCAGGGCCCATTGATTCTTGGGCTCATTTGCAGCATTCGGTTACATACGGCCCATTACTGTCATTTTCTGCTTGTGGGCCAAATTCAGCCCGTCGTTACAGTCGGCCCGTTTGCGGACCGTTAATACGTTGGGCCGTTTTCATGTAAAAAACCCGGGCTGTTTTCATAGAGTTATCAAATACGACCTATTAACGGCCCGTTATGGTCCACGAATAGTACGGCCCATGATTGGCGAAATGATGATACGCCCCATAGAAGGCCCATGGATCCTATGGCCTGTATGAGGCCCATGGATAGTATGACCCGTAGAATGCCCATGGATCGTACGGCCCGTAGAAGGCCCATGGACCCTGCGGCCTGCAGAAGGTCCATGGACCCTACGGCCCGTAGAAGGCCCATGGATCCTAAGGCCCGTATAGAAGGCCGATGGATCCTATGGCCGGAAGAAGGCCCGTGGATCATACGGCCTACAGGAGGCCCATGGTTACAACAGTCCGTGTGTTGCCATGATTATTTTGGCCTAGTTACCAAAAATAGGCTATTGTGACTACAAGCAAACAACAAAACAAGACAATAAGGAAATAAATAAGCAAGCAATTAACGCTAGCCTATTACCGCTGTTACACATATTACATCCACTGGGCATCAAAGTTTGCCACCAGTACAAATATAGGCAACAAAGTAGCACATTACATACACTGGCCATCAAAATTGGCCACCAGTGCAAATAAACGCGGCAGAAAAACAAGAGCATAACTGAAACAACTTCAGAAGAGCTCAAGAAACGTTATCCTGGGTATCCACCATGCTGGCAATAAGCTTAGCAAGCTGATTAGCTTTGTCCTGTTTGGCACTAAAATCCTCCAACGCTTGCTGTTGCACCAGAAAGTATGCATCTGAATGCTCCAGGGACTTTCGCAGTCCTTCCGCTTCTTGTTGCAGCACAGCTGATCGATGTCTTTCAGCTTGTAGTTAAGACTCAAGAAACTGAACTGATTCAGACAGTGAGTTTGAATAGCTTGTGCAAGCGGTAGTGGCCAGTAACTCGAACACTAAACTAACACAAGACTTTGGGGTTGTCTCGTTGTCTTCAAGATAGTCTTCCTTAGCTGTTTTATCAGCTTTGTTGGAGACCAACAAGGATGTGTCACTATCCTGAACCTTATCTGCATTACTTCCTTTACCATTGCTTAATAAGGCACTCTTCCCTAATATTCTGTCAGCATTCTAAAAGAAGAAACAAGCAGACACATAACAAGTTTAGCATGTACTAGTATATGAAACTCATTTCGGTGAACCAGTTCAGTAGTAAGGTGGACAGGATTAAACTACCAAGTCTTCTATTGCCAAGTACTAGTACATAATAAAAGCATCAAACAAACATATATCTATGTCCTATGGTCACTGCATTGTCTTGCCAAATCAAAATAGAGACACGGTTCAAATCATATCAGTTCAAGACAAAGCAGCAGTGAAAGAATACAAAGCGTGGGAAACTACACGGCACAACAAAATTTCAGATGGGTACCACGGGTCTACATGTACAATAACACTATTGGCTCTATTGTGATGCTAGTAATGTGCATGATATGAAAGTCAACTGTATACACAATTGAAATTGAAATCAACAGAGCTATTGACAAGAGCAAACCTGTTAAAGAAACATGCGTGAACATACCTGTTATGCCATTGGAGTTTCGACTGGATCCTTAAATTTAAAAATAAGTTTGTATGAGTAAATTCAGTGATACAAGAGCAAAGCAATCATAGTTAAAAAAGGCGCGCCAAAGCGAGCGCTTAAGCGCGCCTAGGCTCTAGGCGTTGGCAAAACGCATTGCGCATAACTACGCATAATCTGTGCATAACTGCGCATAAGCATGCGCTTTGGTCAGTAAAGCACAAGGCGGTGGCAAAACGCACAATTAACACCTAGCGCTTTTTTGAACTATGATAGCAATGGAACCTTAAATTAGAACGGTTGTTCTTCAGGTTTAGGCACTTGTTCTACATGGACAGAGTATAGTAACACGCAAGAATATAATACTTGAAAATAGAAAATGAGCTCATAGACCTTACCACATTCTTGGTTCGGGACCAGTACAGAACAAGGCGTTCCCAGTCATCGTCCAGTAAATGTGTCTCAGGAGAACGTAAGGGAATTTGATGAGTTTCTTTGCCACTGAAGTACGTTTTCTTCAGGTAATTCCGATACTGCCACCAAGCATTCTTGAAGATAGCAGAGGTATTAGCACAGGTTACCTCATCCCGAGTTTCCAAATCGGTCCTTCTCTATAGAGAAAAATGGGAAATTTTGTTGTATTATAACCATCATGGAGGTAGGATGTATGGGACGAAGCAAAGTAATTGCCATGAATAACATTATTTACACATAACTTCTGGATGCAACTGGCATTTTCCTTCATCTTCAGTATAATATTTCAAGATGGGAAGATACGCGCATACGATTGAACAACATCAAATGCGATAGATGCTAAACTACGACTAGATGGTTGTGCTTACTCCACAGGAATAGGCGTACTAACTGGTGGAGTTGGGGTTCACCGTGATACTACTGGCCCTTTGGGCACTGGAGCTGCCTTACTAACTGCTCTTGTTTGGGAGCTCTATGGTGGAGATGGTGCTGTGTCAACAGGAACTATGTTACTATTGGCTAGGGTTGGGGTTAGATTCGGTGATGTTGGTTCTCTGTCCATCGCAGTAGGGGTACAATCTGCGAGAGTTTGGGTTATGTGTGGTAGGGCTGGTTCTTGTGCATGTACAACCGGGGTGCTATCTCCACCAAGAGGTAGCACTGTTTTATTTGAGACCGTGTTTTTAGTCCGCTAGATACTGGCATCACCCGCTCCAATTCAAATGGCTGATAAACAGGAAACATAGTTGAATGTACAGACATTGTATGAGAGACAGATGCAATAGATAGTGTGGAAAAAAGAGGGCATGAAATAATTGACATGTATATTGTTTAACTAAAACGGATAGCATGACATAATTTCACATATATGATGTCTATCTAAACTGGATAGCATAGCATAACATAATTCAAAGATATGATGAATAACTAAACAGGATCGCATGACATAATTCACTTACATGTTATCTAAGTAATCAGGATCGCATCATTTAATTCACATATGTGATTTATATGCTAAACAGAGGGCATTCGATATGATGTCTGAACTAAGAACATGGTGTTGAATATTGTGTATATGATGTCTAAACTATGCAATGCAAGACACCGTATGCATGATATGAGCAGTATAACCGTGCCAAGTTAGAGCATACACCTCAGTGGGGGAATAGGACTGGTCATCTGTCTTTGAATCCATCTCTGAGGAGCTATCGGGACCCAACAAGAGATCTGCTTCGACAGGTAGCACTGTCTGCTCTGAAGGCCTTGTTTTCACTCCAGATTTTTCCATCTCTCACCCAAATGGCTGATTCACAGGAAGAGTAGTTTAATGTACAAACATTGTCGACAAATGGAAATGTAATGAAGAAAAGGATGGGCAAGATATCATTCAAATATATGATGCCTGGTTAAACAGGATGGCATTGCACATTTCACATATATTATGGCTGGCTAAAAGACATGAGACTACATAATTCCCATATATGATATAGAAACTAAACAGGTGGCATTACAGAACATGTCTAAACTAAGCAGATGACATATATGATGTCAAAAGTAGGCACTGCAAGGCAACATATGCATGATATGACTAACATCATCATGCCAAGGTAGAGCAAACACCTTGGGGGGTAAATAGGAGTGGTCAGCGGCGTCTGAATCCACCTCAGAACAGATATCTTCCTCTGGATTACAATCTGGAGAGGGGTGGGGAGGGTTTGCCATTGAACCCACCATGGAGCGATGTCTGCATGACATTGTATTGCCGCGCAAAACTCTTCTCTTTTTCTCTACATGTTCAGCATGACTGTGTACAATATCTGACATGCATACGAAAAAAATATGGTGAGATTATGTAAGGAGAGCATGCAGAAATTTAGAGTGATGATAACAACCAGTGGATCGACGTTTTTCCGTTGAACCAAAATAGCCCTAATGGATCGACGTGAATGTATAGTAATAAGTGATGCAACAAGTGTACAACCTATTTGCCGTAGCCGTGTCGACCTCGGCATCATTGGGTTGGTCGCTGAAGCAGTTGAGGCAGAGGTGGCTGTCGGAGGTGTGGAGGAAGATCTGAGGAATCTGTAGACGGCGTCCAGGGCACTGCTCTGTTGTGATGGATCTTCTGTCGTTGAAGCAGCTCCGGTGAGCCGTAAGACATCAAGGCTAAAGCAGCACAAGACAGACATCGTCAATCTCAAGTGGGATTCTAATAGCATCTCCAGTAGATGATGTAAAATAGATGTAAAATTAACATCACCAAAAACCACCTGACTACAACAGATGAGGTAAAAACTGTTGACTCTGAACTTAACTGTCAAAACTGAAATTTACTGTGGAATCTGAATGCTACTGTCGAAACTGAACGCAATGGTAGCAGAGAGGAACTTGACATGTAGTTTAGGGAGGGCCTGCAGTTCATCTTCAACCTGCACCCCCCTGAGCCGCCAGCCACCACCGGCCGAACCGCCGGCCCTGGCACCGCCTCGCCGCCCCGAAACAACTCACCACCACCGCCCCGGCCAGCCCTCTAGGCCCCCCGCCCTCCCGCCCTGAACCCTAAGATAGATAGTGGGGTACCACTCCGGTGAGCCCCCGTCCCCGCTGCGGGTGGTTCTTCCTTAACTCCGGCGAGCCCCCCCCCCAACCCCTGAAAATCGACTGACCC
>NC_057813.1:695223164-695437192 GCF_018294505.1 Triticum aestivum
GGGGAGAGCAGCAACAGCAGCTGGGCGAGCGAGCGATGGAGCGAGAGCTGGAGCAGCAGTAGCGCGAGCGAGCGAGCAAGAGCCGGAGCAGCAGCAGCAGATCCGGCTGGCATGGACGCCGCCACCAAAGGGGCCTCGCACTGGGGGAGAGCCGACGTGGAGATCTCGCCTGCGGCGCCGGCTTCAAGGTAGCCGCTCCATGGGGTGCGGGATGGAGCACCGTCGGTGCCGGGAGGTCGAGTTAAGGAGAAGGTGCGATGCGATGAGTGTACAACCTCTTTGGTGGCGCCGAGTAGGCCTCGGCTTCGTCCGAGGAGTCGGTAAGGTTGTTGCGGTTCCGGTGGAGCAGGTTAAGGTGGCGATGTGGGGATGGAGCAGCCGAGATAGACGAGGCGATCGTCGGAGCAGCTCCTTGGAGGTGGAGGACGGGGCGGCTGAACCGGCGGGACGGCGACATGGATGACGGATCCTCATCCGGGGAGGTGGACGAGGCACGTCGAGCTGTTGCGGTGGACGACATCGTCGGGGAAGAGGCTCCGGCTGGGCAGCGGTGACGTGGAGGATGGAGGAGGTTGGGGTTTCTCGGCTGGAGCAGAGAGGTTATGGCGGCCTGGGATTTCGAATGGCGAAAAGGGGGCGATGGGAGGGGGTGAAGCATGACCTAGGGACGCCCTTGTCCAAAATGTAGGGTGTATTATGAAAGTACCCCCCACCGATTTGAACTAGCGGCCCTTTCGGCTCAGGGTTAGAAGGGGGATTTCGTGTGTCGGGATTTGGCAGCTGGAGGGAGTTCTCGCGCGCGTTGTAATTTCGGGATAGCAAGGCGCGGGTTGTGAAGGCGCCAGTTTTGAGAGCACGATATCTGAATTTTCGGGGTATAACAAGACGCGGGTTGAATTTTAGGGACAAGCCTAACATGTAGTACTATTGTACTTGTACGTACTAAATCAATTCGCACTTCCCTCAACCAAAAAGAAAACGAAAAAAATAAAACTATTCACACCACACAAAGAGAGAGTCTTGCCCCGTTTTACTATACAAATGCTATTCAAAGCTATGTCCGATTAAATTTTTCCACTTGCTGTATAATGCATGTAACCTACTCATACCAACATTTTAGTGCATTCCAAATGTCTATACTAACGCTGCAATTCGAACTAAATTTGAATTCGTTTCTCTATTTCAATAAGAATCTAATATCATGATTGTTGCCAACTTCAACCATCATAGTTTCCTTGCTATCCGCCAGATATAAATCGGACGACCTATAATGTAGGATGGCAGGCACACCATCATCAACAACTCCGTTTTTTTATAAGTGTAGAGATAAAATATATTAAATGTAGTATAACATGTTCATAACCACACCGTGTGTACCACCGTTATATATATTCACACATGCGTCGGTTTAAAACACTATGATAAATTCTTCAAATATCCAAATTTGCTTTTTATAATGAAGTATATATGATCTCTATTCGTCTTTTACACCCACACAACCCTCTTATCTTTGTAGCTAGCGCTAACTTTCTCTTGTGCATGCACACGCCCGCATCCCTCTCACCCTCCCTCAGCATTCTCTAGCTCCATCGCGCAAATTCATCTTTTCACTTTAGGTCGTTCACCCATGGTGTGTGTAGGCCCCCCAGCTCCTTCTTTACGGCACACATCGATCGATATGCCTCTCTAGCCAGGTGTGCCTAGCACAAACACAAGCTTCCCCTCTTCTCTTGTCACCGTCCATGCCTCAGTCCCACCACTCTTTTCATCGTTCTCGTACTCGCACACTCCTCCCCCCTCGATATAGTATGCCTCTCGTACCACCTCCTACATGCATCCCTCTCTCTCTCTATCCTTCTCCTCGTGCCTCATTTGCTTCTAACACACATGCATGTATACCGATCGATCTCCCAACATATACCTAGATCGACTTTAACTACCCCCCCCCATCGATCGACGTACCTCACAAGTTATGTCTCTCCTTTCTCTAACAAAGGGTGATTGATCCTCCTATGTAGTTACGTCTGCTTACCACAGCCATGTCGTCCCCCCTCATCATTCGTGCATGCCTACTGTCCTGTCTCTCACACGCATGTGCACAGACAACAAGCAGCCATCTCCTCTCTTATTGATATTGCGGGCGTGCCCTCCGTCTGTCTAGCAAGCCTATCCCACCATTTGTTAGAAGCAACTCCACTACCACCCCCTCCAACACTCTAGCTCTGACTCTCTCCCAACCTTATTCCTCTCCTGCACATATGCATGGATGTTGATCGATCTCCCTTAATACATGAGGCAGATCGATCTCCTTAATACATGAGGTAGGCCTCTCTCCTCCTCCACACATATACCAGCCATTGTACCTCTATAGTTAATTGGGCCTCCCTCTTCCCCCACCACACACCGATAGTCGAGCGATGCAGGTAGGTATCCATGCCATAGAGACAAACTGCACATGTCCCCTCTCACGTTTCAGTAGGCCAGCCACTCTATATCTTTGACGTGGGCACACACAAATTCGATGGCACTCTTTATCGATCGCGCGCGCACACACACACACACATCATCCCTCTCTTCGATTCTATGGACACCTCAAGCCAATGATACCTCCACTCTCTTCTCGTGGATCGCCCCCTCTATATACATGTTATATCCAGGACTCTATTTCACACACATTGCATATGTTACATTTTTTGATTGACCCCCCCCCCCCAAAAAAACTCTCAAAAACCCACACACTATATCTCTCTAGGTTTGTATCTCTCTCACACAACCCCACATAGGTGGTGTACGTATACAAGAAGAGAATAGGTGCACCGTGCATGTACTCACGCTTCGTGCCCAGCCACACCCACGTGGGTACACCGTGGATCTCATTTCTTTATGAAATGGCAGCCCACGTGCTAATTTGAACGCCTGTAGCAGTTGTTTACCTAGGGAGGTCATGTACCACACGTGCACAAAACAAAGTTCGACTTGACGCGTTGCCGCGTTATTTTTAAATAAAGTTATAGCGCTCAATGGCACATACACAGAATATAAAACGATTTTTATGGAGAAAAAGGTAGTCCGCTCACTATATATAATGGAGCCTGCCTGCCTGGTTTTTCGCTCTTCAAAGTATCTCACACATGGCTGCGTTGGCCTCTCTCTCTCTCACCGTTGGTCACTGACCCGGCCGCATCCCGGCCGCCGGGGGAAAGGGAGTGCGGGGCCTCTCTCTCTCTCACCGTTGGTCACTGATCCGGTCGCATCCCGTCCGTCGGGGGAAAGGGAGGAAGTGCATCGTTTCTCCGTTCGACGGTGCTGAGGCAGCACGTCCCGATCTGCGGTACACGCCGTTCTCTCTGACCAAGCTCCGGCACGACAAGGCCTACACCACCTGCTCGCAGATTTCGCCCGCCGCCGCTCACCTAGTTACATCCCGACGACCTCCAGGTATCCCCTCCGGCCTTGCTCCACTGACCATCTTCCCACGTCGCTGCATGTGGATCTTCCATAGTTCTTTGCCCAAAACGTAGCTCGTCCGGCGTACTTTCCATATTGCATTCTCGTCCTCACACCGTTTTAGACAAACACAACCGTGTTGTTATCTTCCCTTAGGACAAGGAATATCCTTCTTTTTTGTCGTCACATGTGTCATCAACTGTTATTGGCCAGTAATTGTTTCCTTTCTACCTCTTTTTTGCAAATAGGGCTATCCATTTCACCTCGTTGCTATTGCGACCTTTTGGTGTAACTGCACAAATCACTTTTTTCTTAAGAGTGTTTTATGCAGTTGTACTAAAATGTCACACGGGCACGTCTCTACATTTCAGTGCGACTGCACAAAGGGAGATTGGTTTTGCTCTGTCCTCCTCATCCAACTCCAAGCCTAATCTTCTCCAACTAGTTAGTCTTAAGAGAGACTGCAAAGGTGACTGGCTTCTATTTATGTGTTTATTGTTTCATCAGTAGTCCTCTATTATCGTAATCACACTTAATATCTTTGGAACAGGGACGCTCAGCTCTATTTTAGTGGAACTGCACAAAATGATCGGAATGTTGCATGCTCCAGACAGCTACTTTTTTCCCAACATGCCTTGTTGATTTAGACAGATCCGGGGGGGGGACGTTGATGCCAATGAAAGCATGGATCAATTTTAATTTAACACCTTCTCACAACTCTGTTTTCAGTTGTGATGTAATTATTAGCTCTAATCTGCTAATAACTGACATGCATTAGCAAGGAAGTTAGTTTTTTATTGTTTCCGAAAGAGCATCGATGGCAAGACACGTGAAACAAAAGCTGAAAGCTCACACCATTGTACAATTTCATGTCGCTGGAAAATTATTTGTATAGTATGTCAATTATGTAAACAAATGATGGAATCTTGATAGCATTGCCAGAAGCCTCTTCATCATCCGGGTCCATGTGCCATGCACAAAATTATACTCCTTCGTTCCTAAATATTTGTCTTTTTACAAATTTCAAACGGGCATATTTTAGAGTGTAGATTCACTCATTTTGCTTCGTATGTGTACTCCCTCCGTTCCTAAATATTCTATTCGTCTTTCTAGAGATTTCAACAAGTGACTACATACGAAGCAAAATGAGTGAATCTACACTCTAAAATATGTCTATATACATCCGTATGTGCCAGTCCATTTGAAATCTGTAAAAAGACAAATATTTGAGTAATCACTCGTTGAAATCTCTAGAAAGACAAATACTCCGGAGTATATTTAAGAACCGAGGGGGTAGTGCACAACCGCATGGGAGACTCAGCCCGGTCGTTGCGCCGCATTAATAGTGAGTAATGAGTAGTCAAATCATAAGCCCCACCTTTCCCACTGTAAGTTGCTCTGAAGAAGCAACCATCAATATGCTCTTCTTTGAATCCTCTCATACTACTCCATCCGTCACTGTTTATATAGCGCGCTTCAGAAAAAAGAAAAGAAAATATGTGGGACCAAGGCGACTAGCGATCAGCCTGAAAAATAGCATTGGTAGTTATAGCACGGCGTCTATTACTAGAGGGAATAATGCGTACACACATGCATGCAGTGGTTCCACCCTGGGTACACACATGCATGCACTTACTCCACTCCGTAGTACAGTACAGAGTACATGGAGAGAGAAAATTGTGGACTTGATTGCGGTTTCCACGCCCTAATTAATTGAGCATTAAACCAAACGCATCTAAAGTCTCTCTGGTGGTGGAAATGCATTGAGAGAAATGCATCATAATGAAGCGCACCCGGTAAACTGTGACGGAGGGAGGAGTAGTATGAAGGTGCAAAACCAAGTACGCGTATGGCCAGTCGGTCAAAGCACCTCCTCTTGGCATATCACTGACATGTGGGACAGGAGTGTGAGCAAACCGGTCTCAATTGACGGCAAAGAGCCAACGCGTCGTTCCTTGAGAGAGACGAGGAGCGAGAACACACAAACGGGCTCACCGGAGGCCAAGATATATTCAAGCATGGTTGGTTGATCGATATCATTCATTACATGTCGGGATGCCGTTTTCCGCCCTTCTCCGGAATAAACGTGTACTTTATCAGAGAAAAAAAAAGAGTACAGACACTCCACCATGCGGTTCTAGTAGTAGTACTACTCGTACTACTACGCTTGGCTCTTCGCCTCTTCGTGAAGTCGAACAATGATGCTACTCCGCATGTTGGGTACTACAGTGTATGCCTCTGACAATCTGACACCGAATGGACTGATGCATGTCCACCGAGGGTAGGTTGCATTAGTCAAAAGGCTCAAGCGAGCTTCACCTTGTCCTGCAAGCTTCTCCTTGTTCTACAAGTTGATGGGACACACCAAAAAGTAGTGCTAGTCCATACTCCCTCCTTTCCGGTTAATATGGCTTAATCTTTTTTGCAGGTAAATGAGAGAGCTTTATTCATATATAAGCATTCTTAGGACGATCAGCCAAGACACTGGTCCTTGGACTTCATAATACGCTCATTGCGCTCAATATATATATATTTCGGTGTTTATACGGTCACTAGCTCACCTTGACTGAGTATGTGTGTGCATGCACGTGTAGGTTGAGCACTTGAGCGTGACCGTGTGTGTTCTGTCGTGTGCTCGGACATGCATGCATTAGGGCATCGTGCGCGTTTTTGCGTCCATGTGTACGTGTGATTGTTGCATACACGTAGGGGGAGTACGTGTAGGGGCCACTAACGAGCAGTCAAATCACACAGTAAGTTAGTCGGAAGAAGCAACCATCATTCCACTCTTGAATGACACGTACGCAATATAAAATGGTTGATACGGAGAGAAAAAGAAAACCACTATATATACACTAGCAGGAGCCTAAGCTACAAGTCTGCTTGCTTAGGTTGCTCTCTTCACAAGCATAGAACGACGGGCCTGATCCCGCAGCTGGGGGAAGGGAATAATGTTCTACGTAGACGCGGTCGACATCGGCGAGGGAGAAAACCCACAGTCGGTGCGTCCCAATCGGGGGTCACCGCGGTATGGGCCGATGCCGCGTCCCAACCGCCCTTCTAGCTACAGCCCGACGTCCCAGGTATAGTCCATCTTCCTTTTGGAGCCGGCTTGCTCCATTGCCGTAGCTCCATCTCCATGTCGATCTTTATCTACTTCTACCGGCTTATACTTGTGATCAGTTTATGTCTCATGAACTAGTGCTAGTACTATTATTCTAATCACACTTCTTCAATATCTTTGCCATCAGGGATGCTCAGGTCGATTTTAGTGGAACTGCACAAAAGCACCGTATGATCTGCGGGTGCCAGCCGTCTTTCCTTCGACAGGTTCTACCTAGCCAGGAAATTAAATCATGTTTAGGGTTTAGGGTTTAAGTCGTAGTGACCCCATCAGTAGTTTTCCTTTCGTACACGCTCTCACAACTTTTTTCTTTAGTTGTGAAGTAAATATTGGCTATGATCTGTGAATCATTGAGATGCATCAGCATGTGTGTTAGTTTTCCTTTGTATTTGATGGAATGTTGTAACGGGGCAACCTTGGAATAGGAATGAAAATTGAGTGGAAAGTTTCCGTTTTTCCGGAGAAAAAATGGAAACGGAGAGAAACCAACGTTTCGTTTCATTGGATCGCGCCATCGAGCAAAACCAACGTTTAAATCACGTCGGTCGTGTTCGTGTCTCACCCTCCTCCACGGCTCGACCCCACACGGTCGCTCGGCATGCCACTCACCGCAAACCGAGTAGTACACGATAACTTTCCCGCCTGCTTGTCGATGGACCGCGCCATGGAGTACTAGCACTACTGGAAGAGATTGACGAGTTGGGGCAGGACAGCTAGCTGTAGCACGGACTCCCAAGAACATTTTACATGCATGTTGTAGCCGGTTATTGTGACCTTTGAACGCGGACCAGCCGCGTGCACCCGGAAGCGGCGCGGGCGACGCTCTCTCGGTCGGTGCGCTGCTTCAATGCCGGCGCCAGTGAGAGGTCACGTCCGCTCTGGCCGGGCATGAATGCGGCACTGACCGTTTCGGGCGGGAAGCATGCGCGGGTGATGAAGAGGGTTCGGGTTGGTCAGGATCGGCCGTGGTAGCGGTCTGGACGTGCGCAAACAAGAGATGTTATACGTTAATATTGTTGCGTAACAACGTAAATAATGTGCCAATTGGACAAATATGATTGGAGATGGAGATGGAAATGAAATTTTATGTAGGCACGGATATGCATGTCTATGTCTGTGTGTGTGTGCGCGACGACTCCCGCGACCTAGAAGCGGGGGCGTGTTTTTGCTCGAGTTTTCTTTCTTGGTACGTTAGAAAATCAGTTTGTCTAATTCACATCTAGATGTTATTTAAGGATATCACATCTAAGCTCCCACAAGTATATAATGTACTCCCTCCGTCCAGGTGTGTAGGGCATCTAAGAGAGTCCATTTTTTCCAAAAGTTTTAGTCGCATATAGGTAGTTAAACCAGCCTTGTTTTACAGTCTCTTGTTCTAGCTCCCCTGCAGCCGTTTTTAAATGTCGTGCTAATCAAAACTGATGACCCGCAGTATGTGTGAGGCCAATGCATGCACAATTAGTTAGTTGATTATTGGTCGGCCCGAGCGAAAAAATCGGAAGGCAATTAACTAGCGCGAGTATTGTTGCATGCATGCGCAGCTCGTTGAGGAAGGGAAAGGTCAGGCAATAAATTGGCGTGTCTAGCGAGATTTACCAGCGAGAATTAAGGGCTAAACTTGCTTGGTAACTGGCTATTTTCCTGGTTTAAATTTTCACTTCGCCCACTCCACTCGCGCCTAGATCACGCTGCCCTTCCCCTTTTTTTTGAGGGAATCACGCTGCCCTTCCTTAGACGCCCTACACACCTAGACGGAGGGAGTAGCAACAAGAAACAAAAAAACTAGGACAAAAAAATAGACCAAAAACAGAGTGGACATCAACTTAGATGTGACATAACTATGTAACATCTAGATGTGTCCTAGACAGACCCTTAAAAAATTGTCCGCCAGTTTTCGTTTCTTTTTTCCGGGAACGCACGTATTCTATTTAAAACCACTGCTATGGAGAGATTTTTTTTACTCCATTATAGCCTCTTGTTTGATAGAGTTTCTCGCGTCTCGCTGCCGTCGTGTGGGAAGATCCCAGCCGCCCGCCTAAACGACATCTCGCCCACCTGAGGTATAACTTCTTGTACTGGTCCAGCTCCCCGGGTTGCTGCGTGCGGGTTTTCTTCTATGCGACTGCTCCCCATCTCCCCATGCATAGTAGTAGCTAGGGTTCCTCGGCTGGTCCAACGTCACCTACTCGAAAAGTTGTCCTGATTTATGCCTCGGTGGAGGAATACATGTTGTTTTGAAAAAAAAGTACATGGTGGTTGTGCGGTCATTGTCCATATGGTGGTAGTACTATCAC
Source organism: Triticum aestivum (assembly GCF_018294505.1). NCBI lineage: Eukaryota > Viridiplantae > Streptophyta > Magnoliopsida > Poales > Poaceae > Triticum > Triticum aestivum. Next base: position 695,232,030 of record NC_057813.1, read on the forward strand.
TGGTTAAATGAAGAAATGCTTTTTTATCGGTTATCCTGGTTTAGTTCCCATCAAGATAATTATGATGCTTCTATTTGTTGGTGTACTTTTCATTAATTCTTATTGACAATTGAGATGTCATTGCTAACCCTTTTTTATATTTTTGGAAATAGCGATGCGTCTCTCCATACCCCGGCATGTCTTCCTCAATTTTAGTGGAACTACACAAAATTGGATGGCCATTTTTGTTTCGCCTCACTGTCCTCTGCCACGTGGTTCTTTCTTCCTCGAGCTTGATTACTGAGAAGAAACAGACCACAGTGAGGATTTGTCGAACTTCATAGGTGCCTCACCCAAACTTGATGCCAAATGGATGATGCATCACCACGATGACCTATCGATGCTCATGGTTGCGCCTCATGGTTGCGTCGGCTGGTGAAGCTGATCGATTTTCAATGAAAAACAAGTTGTCTTCCATCAGTGCTCTTTGCTTGTTACGCACAAAGATGATATCCTTCGTCAGTTCACCTTGGTTGCGTTGGAGACGCAGTTGTCTTTCACGTTGGTGCAATTTTATCACACAATTGGCTATGAACCAAATGTTTCCTCGAAGAAGGATCGATGTTGGTACTAAGAGCATAAGTTTTGTATTGATTTCTAAGCCTTCTCACAACTTTGTCTCCAGCTCCCCTGTAATTTTATTTGTCTAGCTATTAACTTTGATTTAAAAAATGGTGTGGACTAAAAACCCGGATGGACGTAGTAGCCCTCCATTTTTATTTACTCCGCATATTAGATTTGACTGAAGTCAAACTTTGTAATACTCTCAAACCTTTCCGATAATTGAAATTAAAATTCTTTATTTGTACACACTCTCACACGTTTCTGATAATTTGGCGCATGTGTGGTTGTTCACTTAAGGGAGGGTAGTGTACCACACGTGAAGGACAGGAAGTGCAACCAGGACGCGTGGGCGTGGATCTTTAGTTCATTGGAAGTAGTAGTACTAGTTTTCTTCACTGTACATTAAATAAAGAGTTTCGTTTCGTACTTACACAATTTAAAACAATTGTTATGGAGAGAATAAGAAAACCACTCCACTATATATTAGTCGTATACATGAGAGTACCATATGGATGCAGCTTCATTGACTTAGTGCACCTGCCTTTGGGTTTATGACAGGTGGGCCCAAAATGTGGCTGGATTACCTGTCATACAACCAAAAGCAGGTGCAGTGAAGGCGCCGGAGCTCAGTCCGTACTACAGTAGTATATATATAAGCGGGAGCCTCAGCGCTTGTTCGCTAGGGTTTGCACTCTCCACATGCTCGCTGCACTACATATATGTTACACGATGGAGGCTCAGCATTCATTTGCTAGGGTTTGCTATATTCACAATCTCTCACCCTCTCTTCACCAGATCTAAAAAGACTGCGTTGGCCTCTTGTCTATCTCTCTCCCCCATCACAGCTGGTGAAGGAGGCGTCCGTATCCTGTCGCACCGGGAAGGGAAGGAGGTGCAGCATTCACTCTATCGCCTTCGGCAAGGGAGGCAATCCACTACCAGCTGCGTTGTTCTCTTTCACCCAGCGCCTGTGCGGGAGGGCCACCGACCCCTTCTTCCTCGCTACCGTACGTAGTGTGGGCAGATCTGGCCTCCTGTCGTATGCCTTGCCACATCCCGATGACCCTAAGGTATAAGTTTCTTTGAAACCGTCATTGCTCTAGCTGCATGTGGATCTTTTTCGATCTGTAGTCGAATCTAGGTGTTGGTTCAAAGAGGAAAGTGTTGGGGAACGTAGTAATTTCAAAAAAATTCCTACGCACACGCAAGATCATGGTGATGCATAGCAACGAGAGGGGAGAGTAATGTCCACGTACCCTCGTAGACCGTAAACGGAAGCGTTATGACAACGTGGTTGATGTAGTAGTACGTCTTCACGATCCGACCGATCCAAGTATCGAACATACGGCACCTCTGAGTTCAGCACACGTTCAGCTTGATGACGATCCCCGGACTCCAATCCAGCAAAGTGTCGGGGATGAGTTCCGTCAGCACGACGGCGTGGTGACGATGATGATGTTCTACCAGCGCAGGGCTTCGCCTAAACTCCGCAACGATATGACCGAGGTGGAATATGGTGGAGGGGGGCACCGCACACGGCTAAGGAACGATCACGTAGATCAACTTGTGTGTTCTAGGGTGCCCCCCTGCCCCCGTATATAAAGGAGGGAGGGGAGGGGCGGCCGGCCCCCAAGGGGTGCGCCTGGAGGAGTCATACTCCCACCGGGATTAGGACTCCCCCCTCTTGCCTTGGTGGAGAAGGAAAGGGGGGAGGGGAAAGAGGAAAGGGGGGCGCCGCCCCCCCCCCTCCTTGTCCTATTCGGACTAGGGGGGAGGGGGCGCGCGGCCTGCCCTGGCCGGCCCTCCTCTTCTCCCTCATGGCCCATGTAGGCCCAATAACCCCCGGGGGGGTTCCGGTAACCCCCCGGTACTCCGGAAAAATCCCGGTTTCTCCCGGAACGTTTCCGATATCCAAATATAGGCTTCCAATATATCAATCTTTATGTCTCGACCATTTCGAGACTCCTCGTCATGTCCTGGATCACATCCGGGACTCCGAACAACCTTCGGTACATCAAAATATATAAACTCATAATAAAACTGTCATCGTAACGTTAAGCATGCGGACCCTACGGGTTCGAGAACTATGTAGACATGACCTAGAACTATTCTCGGTCAATAACCAATAGCGGAACCTGGATGCTCATATTGGCTCCTACATATTCTACGAAGATCTTTATCGGTCAAACCGCATAACAACATACGTTGTTCCCTTTGTCATCGGCATGTTACTTGCCCGAGATTCGATCGTCGGTATCTAATACCTAGTTCAATCTCGTTACCGGCAAGTCTCTTTACTCGTTACGTAATGCATCATTCCGTAACTAACTCATTAGCTACATTGCTTGCAAGGCTTATAGTGATGTGCATTACCGAGAGGGCCCAGAGATACCTCTCCGACAATCGGAGTGACAAAACCTAATCTCGAAATACGCCAACCCAACATGTACCTTTGGAGACACCTGTAGTACTCCTTTATAATCACCCAGTTACGTTGTGACGTTTGGTAGCACCCAAAGTGTTCCTCCGGTAAACGGGAGTTGCATAATCTCATAGTTACAGGAACATGTATAAGTCATGAAGAAAGCAATAGCAATATACTAAACGATCAAGTGCTAGGCTAACGGAATGGGTCATGTCAATCACATCATTCTCCTAATGATGTGATCCCATTAATCAAATGACAACACATGTCTATGGTTAGGAAACATAACCATCTTTGATTAATGAGCTAGTCAAGTAGAGGCATACTAGTGACTATATGTTTGTCTATGTATTCACACATGTATCATGTTTCCGGTTAATACAATTCTAGCATGAATAATAAACATTTATCATGATATGAGGAAATAAATAATAACTTTATTATTGCCTCTAGGGCATATTTCCTTCAGTCTCCCACTTGCACTAGAGTCAATAATCTAGATTACACAGTAATGATTCTAACACCCATGGAGTCTTGGTGCTGATCATGTTTTGCTCGTGGAAGAGGCTTAGTCAATGGGTCTGCAACATTCAGATCCGTATGTATCTTGCAAATCTCTATGTCTCCCACCTGGACTTGATCCCGGATGGAATTGAAGCGTCTCTTGATGTGCTTGGTCCTCTTGTGAAATCTGGATTCCTTTGCCAAGGCAATTGCACCAGTATTGTCACAGAAGATCTTCATTGGTCCCGATGCACTAGGTATGACACCTAGATCGGAAATGAACTCCTTCATCCAGACTCCTTCATTTGCTGCTTCCGAAGCAGCTATGTACTCCGCTTCACATGTAGATCCCGCCACGACGCTTTGTTTAGAACTGCACCAACTTACAGCTCCACCGTTTAATAAAAACACGTATCCGGTTTGCGATTTAGAATCGTCCGGATCAGTGTCAAAGCTTGCATCGACGTAACCATTTACGACTAGCTCTTTGTCACCTCCATATACGAGAAACATATCCTTAGTCCTTTTCAGGTATTTCAGGATGTTCTTGACCGCTGTCCAGTGATCCACTCCTGGATTACTTTGGTACCTTCCTGCCAAGCTTATTGCTAAGCACACGTCAGGTCTGGTACACAGCATTGCATACATGATAGAGCCTATGGCTGAAGCATAGGGAACATCTTTCATTTTCTCTCTATCTTCTGCTGTGGTCGGGCATTGAGTTTGACTCAACTTCACACCTTGTAGTACGGGCAAGAACCCTTTCTTTGCCTGATCCATTTTGAACTTTTTCAAAACTTTATCAAGGTATGTGCTTTGTGAAAGTCCAATTAAGCGTCTTGATCTATCTCTATAAATCTTGATGCCCAATATATAAGCAGCTTCACCGAGGTCTTTCATAGAAAAACTTTTATTCAAGTATCCCTTTATGCTATCCAGAAATTCTATATCATTTCCAATTAATAATATGTCATCTACATATAATATCAGAAATGCTACAGAGCTCCCACTCACTTTCTTGTAAATACAGGCTTCTCCAAAAGTCTGTATAAAACCATATGCTTTGATCACACTATCAAAGCGTTTATTCCAACTCCGAGATGCTTGCACCAGTCCATAAATGGATCGCTGGAGCTTGCACACTTTGTTAGCACCTTTTGGATCAACAAAACCTTCTGGCTGCATCATATACAACTCTTCTTCCAGAAATCCATTCAAGAATGCAGTTTTGACATCCATTTGCCAAATTTCATAATCATAAAATGCAGCAATTGCTAACATGATTCGGACAGACTTAAGCATCGCTACGGGTGAGAAAGTCTCATCGTAGTCAACCCCTTGAACTTGTCGAAAACCTTTTGCAACAAGTCGAGCTTTATAGACAGTTACATTACCATCAGCGTCAGTCTTCTTCTTAAAAATCCATTTATTCTCAATGGCTTGCCGATCATCGGGCAAGTCAACCAAAGTCCATACTTTGTTCTCATACATGGATCCCATCTCAGATTTCATGGCCTCTAGCCATTTTGCGGAATCTGGGCTCATCATCGCTTCCTCATAGTTCGTAGGTTCATCATGGTCAAGTAACATGACTTCCAGAATAGGATTACCGTACCACTCTGGTGCGGATCTTACTCTGGTAGACCTACGAGGTTCAGTAGAAACTTGATCTGAAGTTTCATGATCAATATCATTAGCTTCCTCACTGATTGGTGTAGTTGTCACAGGAACCGGTTCTTGTGATGAACTACTTTCCAATAAGGGAGCAGGTACAGTTACCTCATCAAGTTCTACTTTCCTCCCACTCACTTCTTTCGAGAGAAACTCCTTCTCTAGAAAGGATCCGAATTTTGCAACGAAAATCTTGCCTTCAGATCTGTGATAGAAGGTGTACCCAACAGTCTCTTTTGGGTATCCTATGAAGACACATTTCTCCGATTTGGGTTCGAGCTTATCTGGTTGAAGTTTCTTCACATAAGCATCGCAGCCCCAAACTTTAAGAAACGACAACTTTGGTTTCTTGCCAAACCACAGTTCATGAGGCGTCGTCTCAACGGATTTTGATGGTGCCCTATTTAACGTGAATGCGGCCGTCTCTAAAGCATAACCCCAAAACGATAGCGGTAAATCAGTAAGAGACATCATAGATCGCACCATATCTAGTAAAGTACGATTACGACGTTCGGACACACCATTTCGTTGTGGTGTTCCGGGTGGCGTGAGTTGCGAAACTATTCCGCATTGTTTCAAATGTAAACCAAACTCGTAACTCAAATATTCTCCTCCACGATCAGATCGTAGAAATTTTATTTTCTTGTTACGATGATTTTCCACTTCACTCTGAAATTCTTTGAACTTTTCAAATGTTTCAGACTTGTGTTTCATTAAGTAGATATACCCATATCTGCTCAAATCATCTGTGAATGTGAGAAAATAACGATACCCGCCGCGAGCCTCAACATTCATTGGACCACAAACATCAGTATGTATGATTTCCAACAAATCAGTTGCTCGCTCCATAGTTCCGGAGAACGGCGTTTTAGTCATCTTGCCCATGAGGCACGGTTCGCAAGTACCAAGTGATTCATAATCAAGTGATTCCAAAAGCCCATCAGTATGGAGTTTCTTCATGCGCTTTACACCGATATGACCTAAACGGCAGTGCCACAAATAAGTTGCACTATCATTATCAACTCTGTATCTTTTGGTTTCAACACTATGAATATGTGTATCACTACTATCGAGATTCAATAAAAATAGACCACTCTTCAAGGGTGCATGACCATAAAAGATATTACTCATATAAATAGAACAACCATTATTCTCTGACTTAAATGAATAACCGTCTCGCATCAAACAAGATCCAGATATAATGTTCATGCTCAACGCTGGCACCAAATAACAATTATTTAGGTCTAAAACTAATCCCGATGGTAGATGTAGAGGTAGCGTGCCGACCGCGATCACATCGACTTTGGAACCATTTCCCACGCGCATCGTCACCTCGTCCTTAGCCAATCTTCGCTTAATCCGTAGTCCCTGTTTCGAGTTGCAAATATTAGCAACAGAACCAGTATCAAATACCCAGGTACTACTGCGAGCATTAGTAAGGTACACATCAATAACATGTATATCACATATACCTTTGTTCACTTTGCCATCCTTCTTATCCGCCAAATACTTGGGGCAGTTCCGCTTCCAGTGTCCAGTCTGCTTGCAGTAGAAGCACTCAGTCTCAGGCTTAGGTCCAGACTTGGGTTTCTTCTCTTGAGCAGCAACTTGTTTGCTGTTCTTCTTGAAGTTCCCCTTCTTCTTCCCTTTGCCCTTTTTCTTGAAACTGGTGGTCTTGTTAACCATCAACACTTGATGCTCCTTCTTGATTTCTACCTCCGCGGCTTTTAGCATTGCGAAGAGCTCGGGAATAGTCTTGTCCATCCCTTGCATATTATAGTTCATCACGAAGCTCTTGTAGCTTGGTGGCAGTGATTGAAGAATTCTGTCAATGACACTATCATCAGGAAGATTAACTCCCAGTTGAATCAAGTGATTATTATACCCAGACATTTTGAGTATGTGTTCACTGACAGAACTATTCTCCTCCATCTTGCAGCTATAGAACTTATTGGAGACTTCATATCTCTCAATCCGGGCATTTGCTTGAAATATTAACTTCAACTCCTGGAACATCTCATATGCTCCATGACGTTCAAAACGTCGTTGAAGACCCGGTTCTAAGCCGTAAAGCATGGCACACTGAACTATCGAGTAGTCATCAGCTTTGCTCTGCCAGACGTTCTTAACGTCGTCAGTTGCATCAGCAGCAGGCCTGGCACCCAGCGGTGCTTCCAGGACGTAATTCTTCTGTGCAGCAATGAGGATAATCCTCAGGTTACGGACCCAGTCCGTGTAATTGCTACCATCATCTTTCAACTTTGCTTTCTCAAGGAACGCATTAAAATTCAACGGAACAACAGCACGAGCCATCTATCTACAACAAACATAGACAAGCAAAATACTATCAGGTACTAAGTTCATGATAAATTTAAGTTCAATTAATCATATTACTTAAGAACTCCCACTTAGATAGACATCCCTCTAATCTTCTAAGTGATTACGTGATCCATATCAACTACACCATGTCCGATCGTCACGTGAGATGGAGTAGTTTCAACGGTGAACATCAATATGTTGATCATATCTACTATATGATTCACGCTCGACCTTTCGGTCTCCGTGTTCCGAGGCCATATCTGTTATATGCTAGGCTCGTCAAGTTTAACCTGAGTATTCCGCGTGTGCAACTGTTTTGCACCCGTTGTATTTGAACGTAGAGCCTATCACACCCGATCATCACGTGGTGTCTCAGCACGAAGAACTTTCGCAACGGTGCATACTCAGGGAGAACACTTCTTGATAATTTAGTGAGAGATCATCTTAAAATGCTACCGTCAATCAAAGCAAGATAAGATGCATAAAGGATAAACATCACATGCAATCAATATAAGTGATATGATATGGCCATCATCATCTTGTGCTTGTGATCTCCATCTTCGAAGCACCGTCGTGATCACCATCGTCACCGGCGCGACACCTTGATCTCCATCGTAGCATCGTTGTCGTTACGCCATCTATTGCTTCTACGACTATCGCTACCGCTTAGTGATAAAGTAAAGCAATTACAGGGCGTTTGCATTTCATACAATAAAGCGACAACCATATGGCTCCTGCCAGTTGCCGATAACTTCGGTTACAAAACATGATCATCTCATACAATAAAATATAGCATCACGTCTTGACCATATCACATCACAACATGCCCTGCAAAAACAAGTTAGACGTCCTCTACTTTGTTGTTGCAAATTTTACGTGGCTGCTACGGGCTTAGCAAGAACCGTTCTTACCTACGCATCAAAACCACAACGATAGTTCGTCAAGTTAATGTTGTTTTAACCTTCGCAAGGACCGGGCGTAGCCACACTCGATTCAGCTAAAGTGAGAGAGACAGACACCCGCCAGTCACCTTTAAGCACGAGTGCTCGTAACGGTGAAACCAGTCTCGCGTAAGCGTACGCGTAATGTCGGTCCGGGCCGCTTCATCTCACAATACCGCTGAGCCAAAGTATGACATGCTGGTAAGCAGTATGACTTGTATCGCCCACAACTCACTTGTGTTCTACTCGTGCATATGACATCTACGCATAAAACCTGGCTCGGATGCCACTGTTGGGGAACGTAGTAATTTCAAAAAAATTCCTACGCACACGCAAGATCATGGTGATGCATAGCAACGAGAGGGGAGAGTAATGTCCACGTACCCTCGTAGACCGTAAGCGGAAGCGTTATGACAACGCGGTTGATGTAGTCGTACGTCTTCACGATCCGACCGATCCAAGTACCGAACGTACGGCACCTCCGAGTTCAGCACACGTTCAGCTCGATGACGATCCCCGGACTCCGATCCAGCAAAGTGTCGGGGATGAGTTCCGTCAGCACGACGGCGTGGTGACGATGATGATGTTCTACCGGCGCAGGGCTTCGCCTAAACTCCGCGACGATATGACCGAGGTGGAATATGGTGGAGGGGGGCACCGCACACGGCTAAGGAACGATCACGTAGATCAACTTGTGTGTTCTAGGGTGCCCCCTGCCCCCGTATATAAAGGAGGGAGGGGGAGGTGCGGCCGGCCCCCAAGGGGTGCGCCTGGAGGAGTCCTACTCCCACCGGGAGTAGGACTCCCCCCTCTTGCCTTGGTGGAGAAGGAAAGGGGGAGGGGAAAGAGGAAAGGGGGGCGCCCCCCCCCCTCCTTGTCCTATTCGGACTAGGGGGAGGGGGCGCGCGGCCTGCCCTGGCCGGCCCTCCTCTTCTCCCTCATGGCCCATGTAGGCCCAATAACCCCCGGGGGGGTTCCGGTAACCCCCCGGTACTCCGGAAAAATCCCGGTTTCTCCCGGAACGTTTCCGATATCCAAATATAGGCTTACAATATATCAATCTTTATGTCTCGACCATTTCGAGACTCCTCGTCATGTCCTGGATCACATCCGGGACTCCGAACAACCTTCGGTACATCAAAATATATAAACTCATAATAAAACTGTCATCGTAACGTTAAGCGTGCGGACCCTACGGGTTCGAGAACTATGTAGACATGACCTAGAACTATTCTCGGTCAATAACCAATAGCGGAACCTGGATGCTCATATTGGCTCCTACATATTCTACGAAGATCTTTATCGGTCAAACCGCATAACAACATACGTTGTTCCCTTTGTCATCGGCATGTTACTTGCCCGAGATTCGATCGTCGGTATCTAATACCTAGTTCAATCTCGTTACCGGCAAGTCTCTTTACTCGTTACGTAATGCATCATTCCGTAACTAACTCATTAGCTACATTGCTTGCAAGGCTTATAGTGATGTGCATTACCGAGAGGGCCCAGAGATACCTCTCCGACAATCGGAGTGACAAAACCTAATCTCGAAATACGCCAACCCAACATGTACCTTTGGAGACACCTGTAGTACTCCTTTATAATCACCCAGTTACGTTGTGACGTTTGGTAGCACCCAAAGTGTTCCTCCGGTAAACGGGAGTTGCATAATCTCATAGTTACAGGAACATGTATAAGTCATGAAGAAAGCAATAGCAATATACTAAACGATCAAGTGCTAGGCTAACGGAATGGGTCATGTCAATCACATCATTCTCCTAATGATGTGATCCCATTAATCAAATGACAACACATGTCTATGGTTAGGAAACATAACCATCTTTGATTAATGAGCTAGTCAAGTAGAGGCATACTAGTGACTATATGTTTGTCTATGTATTCACACATGTATCATGTTTCCGGTTAATACAATTTTAGCATGAATAATAAACATTTATCATGATATGAGGAAATAAATAATAACTTTATTATTGCCTCTAGGGCATATTTCCTTCAGAAAGAAGGGTGCGGCGAGCTGAAGCAAGAATCTAGGACATGGTTCAATGAGGAAAGGAGGAGCGGAAAGTAGTATAGACTGGCTATCCAGCCGCTTTGTAGGTCGAAAAGGGAAAAGGGGATAACCCAGTACACACATCTGTAAGGAACCGATCTCTTTGTTGAAAAGGGAAAGAAACTGGGGGGTCGGGTGGTTTGTGCAGGACTAGATTTGCTGCCCTCACATAGGAAAAAGGTTCAAAGAGAACAAATATGGGACCAACGCATATAGGCTGCTTGGCTACATACTCTACATCACTCATTTATACGTGTGGATGCACATGGTGTTGGCATCTCCCATACAGCTATTTTGCTGTTGTTAATCTAAGAATGTCGCCAGAAAATTGAAGCAATGCCACTATTAAAAGTAAATTACATTTTTAACGAATGTTGTTTCAACAGAATGTCTCTGTTAATATGAATCAATGCAACCATTTCAGAAATGCTACTATCCCACTTTGTTTTCCATCCAAGATAAGTTAGATGTTTCCCTTATACCCATTCTTGCTGACAGGGATATCAAAATTAAAGCTCGGTTTTGTTCCGACTTTGATTTTAGTTGGACTGCATAAAAGGAGCCAATGTGTCCAAGGCAAACTGCTGCATTACTGGATCCAGTTGGTCGTTCCACTTTGCAGAAAGAAGCAGTCACTGTTTGCGCTACATTACAGAAGGAATGACCGAGAAGCTTTACAGAGTATTATTAGACACCGGTGACATGACTAGTCTGCAGAGACCATTGGCAATTTAAGAAGCTACAACAGGACTCCACGATTATAGGCATTACATATTTTGAATGGGAAAAGCTTGTCAAAGTTTAATCATTGATGTTAGCAAGAAGACGTTAGTTTAATATATTGGAATTGGAAAACCTTGTCAAAATTTGCTAATTGATGTTAGCCAGAAGACATGCATTCGATATTTTTGAGTGGGACGCCCTTGTTGTGAGCATCGTCGAGTGTTTTTTCCTATTCATGTGTTCAGTTTAGAAGTAAATAGTTACTCTACTGAGATATTCATGTGTTAAGAGTTTGTTCTGAATATTGTCTATGTAATGCCAGGCCTTGTGTTTGATTGCAAAGTTGAGCTTGGAATGTTGTGGCATGCGGCATCACGAGCTGTTCACCGTGCCTCCTGAGAATAATGCTTCGTATTGTTTTGCATGTCGATCTAATGCCAGTGATTTGCTTGTTAAGAAGATCATCCTCTTCTATTGTTTCCGTGCTTAAGAAGTTCATCGTTTGATGTTTCATTCATAGCCTATACGACAAGTCGGGTAGGTTAGACATGAAACCATATGATCTTCTGACCAACTCATGATATTAGGCCGTGATTCGATCATCGTTTTCCAACCAAAACCGCTTGTAAAACTGACGCTTGTAAATTAAAGCAGATGGTCTTGGGCGAAGGCGCTTGGTTGGTCGATTTCGACTAGTAAAATATTGGAAGTACTTCACACACGATAAAAACGTTGAACGACACTCGGACGATTGCTAATCCAGCCATTAGCTGCTGTTTCAGCCTTGCCTATGGATGGCATGAAACGCACGTCGTGCATGTATCGTCTGGTAATGTCGTCCATATAGCAGTGCTCATAAAATATACACTGGTCTCTCAAATTACATGCGTAACCCGCCGGTTTTACTTACAGACCTCAGGCCCTCGGTTTCATTATGCCTGTATTTTACACGTTGTTTCTGATGATGAGTAAATTACACTTGTGTATGTTAATACAGGTTTGAAATAAACCAGAGCTCCCAAGCGCGGCCTTACCGTTTTATGTCGTCTCAGTTCTCGAAGGTGCTCATAGGTGTCCGATGATCCTGGCTTCCTGAATGAGCAGCGGGCGTTGTATCAGACCATCCGTAGGGCCCGCGAGGCCCTCTTCCGTTGTCCTTCAAGTTTGTTGCGCTCGCCCGTGGCGCTGAGCATTGTTAACATCGTCACGACATGAGGATTCAGGAGATGAGTGTTATTTTGATTGGATGACACCTAGGGACCGCACTAGGGCCATAGCCATATGTACGGCAAGTGCCTCCTTATTTATGTACAACTTGATTTTTTTTGCTTTCTCCTGGTTTCCTACAGCTCAGGTCCCAGCACCATTGTCAACATATGTAGTCAATATAAAACGAGAAAAATTGCACAAGGTGCGGCCGGACAGCTGGGACCAAGGAGCTCGAGCAGTATTTGTGTTTTTGAGGCATGAGCACTGCAGAGTTTTTCTTGGTGATGGTTTCGTTGTTGTTCAGAGGAGAGCAGGGTATTAACTGGGCGGGCTGTGGCCCGTCTAGCCCAGGCCAGATATCCAGCCCAGATACTAATTTTTTCCAGATGAAAATGGCTAGCCCAGCTATACGTTTTTTTGAGGAATACCCAGGCAAGGTCAACTTGTTATTCTTCGCCCCACTGGACTGCAAATATTTCCTAGGAGGGATGCATTAGGCTTAACAGGAAAATGGGCTTTAAAAAATAATAAATGGGATGTAATTATAAAAACTGGGCAGTAACTATAAAAAAATGCATCAAACACGAAATTAGTTTATAAAATATTATTTATGGATTTTGAAAATCTTAAATTTTCATTGTTGCGCGTGCAATGTTTCGTTGGATTTTTACGTAATACAAATTTATATTTAATCTGACTAGAAATTTCGGGATAAAAATATTTCAGATCCCATCAAAATGTGGGAAATTTTATTGAATTTTGTCTTCAATGGTTGGTTGAAATTATTAATCGTTGTCCTAGCTAGAAAATGGGTTGTACTTTAACAAACTGTAAATGGGCTGTTGTAAATTCCATTAGAATTCAAGAATAGGCTGTACATTCTTACAAAATGCAAATGGGCTATAAGTTCTCTGCCACACACTTGTGAGCCTACTAAGTGACGCGTCCCCTAAAAAAAGTTGATGCATATGCAAGGCTTTGTCAACTTATTATAGTCAACACACGGTTCTAGCAGCAGTGGCCGTTGGATGTCTATCCAACGGATGTCATGCTTCTTCTTCAATCTCGGATATTCTTAGCTTCGGCCGCTCAAAAAATGATTCCTCCCCCTGACATCTGGGGCGCACCGTTTCGGAGGCTGACCTGTGGGCCTACTAAGTTGGAGCATACCAAGGGCTTTGTCAACTTAGTCAATAATAAATGATTCTAGCTTCAGTGACCGTACGATGTCCATCAACGCGTAGCTCTTCAACCTTTGGTCCTTGGTCAGCCCCAAAGAGCCGGTCGTGCCTCTCCTACCCCGTGGCGCTGTGCTGCCGCGGAGGCCTCCGCCCCATACTACTCCACCGCTGGCCAGGCCATCCTCCATCAACCCACCCATGTATCTGCCGAGCAGCCTACAGTGCGAACAGTGACCCTCGTACTCCCTCTGCACGGGCTTCCACTATGCGCTTCCCGGCTCCGCGTCGTCCTTCCTAGGTCTGTTGGAACGTAGCAGAAATTCAAAATTTCTACGCATCACCAAGATCAATCTATGGAGATACTAGCAACGAGAGAGAGGGGAGTGCATCTTCATACCCTTGAAGATCGCTGATGCGGAAGCGTTACAAGAACGCGGTCGGTGGAGTCGTTCACGAAGCGATTCAGATCGCGGTCGAATCCGATCTAAACACCGAACAACGGTGCCTCCGCGTTCAACACATGTACAACCCGAGGACGTCTCCTCCTTCTTGATCCAGCAAGGGGAGAGGAGAAGTTGAGGGAGAACTCCGACAGCACGACGGCATGGTGGTGATGGAGCTCGTGGTTCTCCGGCAGGGCTTCGCCAAGCACTACGGAGGAGGAGGAGGTGTTGGAGGAGGGAGAGGGTTGTGCCAGAAGCAAGGGTGCTGCAGCCCTCCCACCCCCTTCTATTTATAGGGTGAAGGGAAGAGGGGGCCGGCCCCTCTAGATCCCATCTAGAGGGGGGGCGGCGGCCAGGAGGGGGAAACTTGCCCCCCAAGCAAGGTGGAGGCGCCCCCCTCCTCTAGGGTTTTCAACCCTAGGCGCCTTGGGCCCTTGGGGAGGGGCGCACCAGCCCACTAGGGGCTGGTTCCTCCCATATTCAGCCCATCAAGTCCCCCGGGGCAGGTGGCCCCACCCGGTGGACCCCCGGACACCTTTCGGTGGTCCCGGTACAATACCGATAACTCCCGAAACCATTCCGGTGACTGAAACTGGACTTCCCATATATAAATCTTCACCTCCAGACCATTCTGGAACTCCTCGTGACGTTCGGGATCTCATCCGGGACTCCAAAAAACCTTCGGTAACCACATACTATTTCCCATAACAACTCTAGCGTCACCGAACCTTAAGTGTGTAGACCCTACGGGTTCGGGAATCATGCAGACATGACCGAGACGTTCTCTGGCCAATAACCAACAGCGGGATCTGGATACCCATGTTGGCTCCCACATGTTCCACGATGATCTCATCGGATGAACCACGATGTTAAGGATTCAAGCAATCCCGTATGCAATTCCCTTTGTCAATCGGTATGTTACTTGCCCGAGATTCGATCGTCGGTATCCCAATACCTCGTTCAATCTCGTTACCGGCAAGTCACTTTATTCGCTCCATAATGCATGATCTCGTGACTAACTACTTAGTCACATTGAGCTCATTATGATGATGCATTACCGAGTGGGCCCAGAGATACCTCTCCGTCATACGGAGTGACAAATCCCAATCTTGATTCGTGCCAACCCAACAGACACTTTCGGAGATACCTGTAGTGCACCTTTATAGCCACCCAGTTACGTTGTGACGTTTGGTACACCCAAAGCATTCCTACGGTATCCGGGAGTTGCACAATCTCATGGTCTAAGGAAATGATACTTGACATTAGAAAAGCTTTAGCAAACGAACTACATGATCTTGTGCTATGCTTAGGATTGGGTCTTGTCTATCACATCATTCTCCTAATGATGTGATCCCGTTATCAATGACATCCAATGTCCATGGTCAGGAAACCATGACCATCTGTCGATCAACGAGCTAGTCAACTAGAGGCTCACTAGGGACATGTTGTGGTCTATGTATTCACACATGTATTGCGGTTTCCGGTCAATACAATTATAGCATGAACAATAGACAATTATCATGAACAAGGAAATACAATAATAACCATTTTAATATTGCCTCTAGGGCATATTTCCAACAGTCTCCCACTTGCACTAGAGTCAATAATCTAGTTCACATCACTATGTGATTGTAATGAATCAACACCCATGGGGTTTGATCATATCTCGCTTGTGAGAGAGGTTATTAGTCAACGGATCTGAACCTTTCAGATCCGTGTGTGCTTTGCAAATCTCTATATCATCTCCTAGATGCAGCTACCACGCTCTATTTGGAGCTATTCCAAATAACTGTTCTACTATACGAATCCGGTTTACTACTCAGAATAATCTGGATTAGTGTCAAAGTTTGCATCGGTGTAACCCTTTACGACGAACTCTTTTACCACCTCCATAATCGAGAAAATTCCATAGTCCACTAGTTACTAAGGATAACCTTGACGGTGTCCTTTGATCCATTCCTGGATCACACTTGTACCCCTTGACTGACTCATGGCAATGCACACTTCAGGTGCGGTACACAGCATAGCATACTGTAGAGCCTACGTCTAAAGCATAGGGGACAACCTTCGTCCTTCCTCTCTTTTCTGCCGTGATCAGGTCTTGAGTCTTTCTCAATTCTCATACCTTATAACACAGCCAAGAACTCCTTTGCCGATCTATTTTGAACTCCTTCAAAATCTTGTCACGGTATGTATTTATTTGAAAGTACTATTAAGCGTTTTTGATCTATCTTTATAGATCTTGATGCTCAATGTTCAAGTAGCTTAATCCAGGTTTTCCATTGAAAAACACTTTTCAAATAACCCTATATACTGTCTCGAAATTCTACATCATTTCTGATCAACAATATGTTAATAACATATACTCATCAGAAATTCTATAGTGCTCCCACTCACTTCTTTGGAAATACAAGTTTCTCATAAACTTTGTATAAACCCAAAATCTTTGATTATCTCATCAAAACGTATATTCCAACTCCGAGATACTTACTCCAGTCCTTAAAAGGATTGCTGGAGCTTTGCATACTTGTTAGCATCTTTTAGGATTGACAAAACCTTTTGGTTGTATCACATACAACCTTTCCTCAAGAATGTCATCGAGGAAACAATGTTTTGACATCCTATCTGCAAGATTTCATAAATCATGCACAAACTGCTAATATAATTCCAACAGACTCTTTAGCATCGCTACGAGTGAGAAAGTCTCATCGCAGTCAACTCCTTGAACTTGTCGGAAAACATCTTAGCGACAAGTCAAGCTTTCTTAATGGTGACACTTACCATCATTGTCCGTCTTCCTTTTAAAATCCATCTGTACTCAACAGCCTTACGACCATCGAGTAGTTCTTCCAAAGTATATACTTTGTTTTCATACATGGATCCTTTCTCGGATTTTATGGCCTCGAGCCATTCATCAGAATCCGGGCCCACCATCGCTTCTCCATAGCTCGTAGGTTCATTTTTATCTAGCAACATGACCTCCAAGACAGGATTACCGTACCACTCTGAAGCAGTACCTATCCTTGTCGTCCTACGAGGTCTGGTAGTGACTTGATCCGAAGTTTCATGATCACTATCATCAACTTCCACTTCAATTGGTGTAGGTGCCATAGGAACAACTTCCTATGCCCTGCTACACACTAGTTGAAGTGATGGTTCAATAACCTTATCAAGTCTCCACCATCCTCCCATTAGAGACAACCACATTCACTTTAAGAAACAATCACTTTTGCTTCCAGATCTGAAATAGGAGGTATACCCAACTGTTTTGGGTGACCTATGAAGATGCATTTATCCGTTTTGGGTTCGAGCTTACTAGGATGAAACTTTTTCACATAAGCATAGCATCCCCAAACTTTTAAGAAACGACAGCTTAGGTTTCTCTAAACCATAGTTCATATGTTGTCATCTCAACGGAATTACGTGGTGCCCTATTTGAAGTGAATGCGGTTGTCTCTAATGCCTAACCCATAAACGATAGTGGTAATTCGATAAGAGACATCATGGTATGCACCATATCCAATAGGGTGCAGCTATGATGTTCGGACAGACCATCACACTATGGTGTTCCAGGCGGTATTAGTTGTGAAACAATTTCCACAATGTCTTAATTGTGTACCAAACTCGTAACTCAGATATTCATCTCTATGATCATATCATAGACATTTTATCCTCTTGTCACGATGATCTTCAACTTCACTCTGAAATTACTTGAACCTTTCAATAATTCAGACTTGTGTTTCATCAAGTAAATATACTCAGCATCTACTCAAATCATCTGTGAAGTAAGAACATAACGACATCCACTGCGTGCCTCATCACTCATTGGACTGCACACATCAAAATGTATTACTTCCAACAAGTTGCTTTCTTGTTCCGTCTTACTGAAAACGAGGCTTTTCAGTCATCTTGCCCATGTGGTATGATTTGCATGTCTCAAGTGATTCAAAATCAAGTGAGTCCAAACGATCCATCTGCATGGAGTTTCTTCATGCGTACATACCAATAGACATGGTTCGCATGTCTCAAACTTTTCAAAAACGAGTGAGTCCAAAGATCCATCAACATGGAGCTTCTTCATGCGTTTTATACCAATATGACTCAAATGGCAGTGCCACAAGTAGGTGGTACTATCATTACTATCTTATATCTTTTGGCATGAACATGTGTATCACTACGATCGAGATTCAATAAACCATTCATTTTAGGTGCAAGACCATTGAAGGTATTATTCAAATAAACAGAGTAACCATTATTCTCCTTAAATGAATAACCGTATTGCGATAGACATAATCCAATCATGTCTATGCTCAACGCAAACACCAAATAACAATTATTTAGGTTTAACACCGATCCGATGGTAGAGGGAGCATGCGATGTTTGATCACATCAACCTTGGAAATACTTCCAACACATATCGTCACCTCGCCTTTAGCTAGTCTCCGTTTATTCCGTAGCCTTTTATTTCGAGTTACTAACACTTAGCAACTGAACCGGTATCTATTACCATGGTGCTACTAGGAGTACTAGTAAAGTACACATCAATATAATGTATATTCAATATACTTTTGTCGACCTTGCCAGCCTTCTCATCTACCAAGTATCTAGGGTAGTTCTGCTTCAGTGACCGTTACCCTCATTACAAAAGCACTTAGTCTCGGGTTTGGGTTCAACTTTGGGTTTCTTTACTAGAGTAGCAACTGATTTGCTGTTTCATGAAGTATCCCTTCTTGCCCTTGCCCTTCTTAAAACTAGTGGTTTCACTAACCATCAACAATTGATGCTCCTTCTTGATTTCTACTTTTGCGGTGTCAAACATCGCGGATATTTCAAGGATCATCATATCTATCCCTGATATATTATAGTTCATCACGAAGCTCTAGTAGCTTGGTGGAAATGACTTTGGAGAAACATCACTATGTCATCTGGAAGATTAACTCCCACTCGATTCAAGTGATTGTTGTACCCAGACAATCTGAGTACAAGCTCAACAATTGAGCTTTAATCCCTTAGTTTGTAGGCTAAGAAACTCGTCGGAGGTCTCATACCTCTTGACGTGGGCATGAGCCTGAAATCCCAATTTCAGCCCTTGGAACATCTCATATGTTCCGCGACGTTTCAAAAAACGTCTTCGGCGCCACAATTCTAAACTGTTTAACATTACTGAACTATCATGTAGTCATCAAAACGTGTATATCAGATGTTCGCAACATCCACAGACGACGTTCGAGGTTCAGCACACCAAGCGGTGCATTAAGGACATAAGCCTTCTACGCAGCAATGAGGACAATCCTCAGTTTACGGACCCAGTCCGCATAATTGCTACTATCAACTTTCAACTATATTTTCTCTAGGAACATATCTAAACAGTAGAACTAAAGCGCGAGCTTACGACATAATTTGTAAAGACCTTTTTGACTATGTTCATGATAATTAAGTTCATCTAATCACATTATTTGATGAACTCCCACTCAGATAGACATCCCTCTAGTCATCTAAGTGATACATTATCCGAGTCAACTAGGCCGTGTCCGATCATCACGTGAGACGGACTAGTCATCATCGGTGAACATCTTCATGTTGATCGTATCTACTATACGACTCATGTTTGACCTTTCGGTCTCTTGTGTTCCGAGGCCATGTCTGTACATGCTAGGCTCGTCAAGTCAACCTAAGTGTTTCGTGTGTGTAATCTGGCTTACACCCGTTGTATGTGAACGTTAGAATCTATCACACCCGATCATCACGTGGTGCTTCGAAACAACGAACTTTCGCAACGGTGCACAGTTAGGGGGAACACTTTCTTGAAATTATTATGAGGGATCATCTTATTTACTACCATCGTTCTAAGCAAATAAGATGCATAAACATGATAAACATCACATGCAATCAAAAAGTGACATGATATGGCCAATATCATTTTGCTCCTTCTGATCTCCATCTTCGGGGCTCCATGATCATCATCTTCACCGGCATGACACCATGATCTCCATCATCATGATCTCCATCATCATGTCTCCATGAAGTTGTCTCGCCAACTATTACTTCTACTACTATGGCTAACGGTTTAGCAATGAAGTAAAGTAATTACATGGCGTTATTCAGTGACACGCAGGTCATACAATAAATAAAGACAACTCCTATGGCTCCTGCCGGTTGTCATACTCATCGACATGCAAGTCGTGATTCCTATTACAAGAATATGATTCACCTCATACATCACATATATTTCATTCATCATATCCTTCTTGGCCATATCACATCATATGGCATATGCTGCAAAAACAAGTTAGACGTCCTCTAATTGTTGTTGCAAGTTTTTACGTGGCTGCTATAGGTTTCTAGCAAGAACGCTTCTTACCTACGCCAAAACCACAACGTGATATGCCAATTGCTATTTACCCTTCACAAAGACCCTTTTCATCGAATCCGATCCGACTAAAGTGGGAGAGACTAGCACCCGCTAGCCACCTTATGCAACAAGTGCATGTCAGTCGGTGGAACCTGTCTCACGTAAGTGTACGTGTAAGGTCGGTCCGGGCCGCTTCATCCCACAATACCGTCGAAACAAGATAGGACTAGTAACAGTAAGCATATTGAACAAAATCAACGCCCACAACAACTTGTGTTCTACTCGTGCATAGAAACTACTCATAGACCTAGCTTTGATACCACTGTTGGGGAACGTAGCAGAAATTCAAAATTTTCTACGCATCACCAAGATCAATCTATGGAGATTCTAGCAACAAGAGAGAGAGGGAGTGCATGTTCATACCCTTGAACATCGCTAAGTGCAAGCGTTACAAGAACGCGGTCGGTGGAGTCGTCCACGAAGCGATTCAGATCGCGGCCGAATCCGATCTAAGCACCAAACAACGATGCCTCCGTGTTCAACACACGTACAGCCCGGGGACGTCTCCTCCTTCTTGATCCAGCAAGGGGAGAGGATAAGTTGAGGGAGAACTCCGACAGCACGACGGCATGGTGGTGATGGAGCTCGTGGTTCTCCGGCAGGGCTTCGCCAAGCACTACGGAGGAGGAGGAGGTGTTGGAGGAGGGAGAGGGCTGCGCCAGAAGCAAGGGTGATGTAGCCCTCCCACCCCCTTCTATTTATAGGGTGAAGGGGAGAGGGGGCCGGCCCCTCTAGATCCCATCTAGAGGGGGGCGGCGGCCAGGAGGGGGAAACTTGCCCCCCAAGCAAGGTGGAGGCGCCCCCCTCCTCTAGGGTTTTCAACCCTAGGCGCCTTGGGCCCTTGGGGAGGGGCACAACAGCCCACTAGGGGCTGGTTCCCTCCCATATTCAGCCCATCAAGTCCCCGGGACAGGTGGCCCCACCCGGTGGACCCCCGGACACCTTTCGGTGGTCCCGGTACAATACCGATAACCCCCAAAACCATTCCGGTGACTGAAACTGGACTTCCCATATATAAATCTTCACCTCCGGACCATTCTGGAACTCCTCATGACATCCGGGATCTCATCCGAGACTCCGAACAACCTTCGGTAACCACATACTATTTCCCATAACAACTCTAGCGTCACCGAACCTTAAGTGTGTAGACCCTACGGGTTCGGGAATCATGCAGACATGACCGAGACGTTCTCTGGCCAATAACCAATAGCGGGATCTGGATACCCATGTTGGCTCCCACATGTTCCACGATGATCTCATCGGATGAACCACGATGTCAAGGATTCAAGCAATCCCGTATGCAATTCCCTTTGTCAATCGGTATGTTACTTGCCCGAGATTCGATCGTCGGTATCCCAATACCTCGTTCAATCTCGTTACCGGCAAGTCACTTTACTCGTTCCGTAATGCATGATCCCGTGACTAACTACTTAGTCACATTGAGCTCATTATGATGATGCATTACCGAGTGGGCCCAGAGATACCTCTCCGTCATACGGAGTGACAAATCCCAATCTCAATTCATGCCAACCCAACAGACACTTTCGGAGATACCTGTAGTGCACCTTTATAGCCACCCAGTTACGTTGTGACGTTTGGTACACCCAAAGCATTCCTACGGTATCCGGGAGTTGCACAATCTCATGGTCTAAGGAAATGATACTTGACATTAGAAAAGCTTTAGCAAACGAACTACACGATCTTGTGCTATGCTTAGGATTGGGTCTTGTCCATCACATCATTCTCCTAATGATGTGATCCCGTTATCAATGACATCCAATGTCCATGGTCAGGAAACCATGACCATCTGTTGATCAACGAGCTAGTCAACTAGAGGCTCACTAGGGACATGTTGTGGTCTATGTATTCACACATGTATTGCGGTTTCCGGTCAATACAATTATAGCATGAATAATAGACGATTATCATGAACAAGGAAATACAATAATAATGATTTTATTATTGCCTCTAGGGCATATTTCCAACATCACCGTCGTCCACCGCCCTGGTGCTCTCGGCGCGGTGTGGTCAACGTGGTCAATGACCGACTTCCATCGAAAGAGTACTGTACGTGGAGAGGCTGACAACTGGGTCCACGGCGGCCGCAAGGAAGTGCCTCCTTATTACGTGCAAAATAATTATTCCTCCACCTGACAGCAGGCACCCACCGAACGGGCCACCTTATTTCGCGAAAAAAATGTTTCCCCCCGACTGCTGGGACCCACCAGCTACACCTTCGCACGCAAGGAAGTGCGTCCGGGCAAAAAAAACGATTTGCCCCCTTAACTGTTGGGAACCACCAGCTACATCTTCGCATGCAAGGAAGTGCGTCCGGGCAAAAAAAACATTCACCCCCTGACTGCTGGGACCCACCAGCTACATCTTCGCGGGCAAGGAAGTGCCTGACAGTCAGGACCCACCTGGTCGAAGCGTACGTAGCATTGTCATTCTGGTCGCGAACGTGTACGTACATATATACTGGTGGATGTAGAGGCGCGCACGTATCGTAGTAGAGGCACGCACGTAGCATGTACATGTACGTACAGCGGCCAGGGTGCAAGAAAGTAAATACGGCCACGTATGTGTACATACGGGGGGGTCTCGAACGCCTACTCGCGCATATATACGTACGGCCAGGGCTCGTGTACATTGGCTGGGTCGGAACGGAGAAACAATGTCGTCGTCGTGTTCATGGGGAGGCAACGGAATGCGTCGTGTTCATCGGGAGGCAACATAATGCGTGGTCGTGTTCATCGGGAGGGCTTGGATGGAACAGGCGATGGAAACGAGGCCTGGCGTACCGCAGAACGGAGGAAACGGCCTTGTGTTCCATCGGCCATGTTCGAAACGGGAGCCTGTTCATCGGGAGGGGTCTGGCGTACCGCAAAACGGAGGAAACGGACCTCCTACGGTCGAAACGGAGGTCCTCTTGATCGGGAGGGGTGTGGCGTACCGCAAAACGGAGGAAACGGACCTCCTAAGGTCGAAACGGGGGTCCTGTTGATCGGGAGGGGTGTGGCGTATCGCAAAATGGAGGAAACGAACCTCCTAGGGTCGAAACGGGGGTCCTGTTGATCGGGAGGGGTGTGGCGTACCGCAAAACAGACGAAACGGACCTCCTACGGTTGAAACGGGGGTCATGTTCATCGGCAGGGTGTTGCGTACCGCAAAACAGGACTTCACGGGATACTGCTCATCTCCACCGTCGACCTCCTCCAGCCTCCACGGGCTACCGTCGACCTCCTCCAGCCTCCACAGGCTCCTGTTCATCCAGCCTCCACCGCGCGCTACTCCACCGGCTACTGTTCAACCACCCCTCCACCGTCTACTGTTCATCCAGCCCTCCACCATTTATTGTTCATCCAACCCTCCACACCAAGGGGTCCTGTTCAACCACCCCTCCACGGGCACCCCTCCACCGTCTACTGTTCATCCAGCCCTCCACACCATGGGGTCCTGTTCATCCAGAGGCAACGCCACCGCTCACTGTTCATCCACCCCCCCCCCCCGCAACGCTCACTGTTCATCCCAGAGGCAGCATCGATCGGCTTCAGTTAGCAGCAGTAGCGAAGGAATTGCTCGATCGGGTTCAGTTAACAGCCATCGATCGATCGCTCGGGTTCAGTAACGCGTAGCCTGCAATGCAATCGCTCGGGTTCAGTTAGAGCCCAACGCCTCGCTCGGGTTAAGTTAGAGCCAATGCCTCGCACACACGCGCGTACGTGTATGAGAGAAACACGCATCGCTCGGCCCCCGACCTCCCACCGTAACCACGAACCCCCCGAAATTTTCCTCCCCCTCGCTTCTACCACGGTTTTTTCCGTCATGGACGGCCCAAAGAATGTCATGCGGCTGCGTCTCCGACCCGCCCATGACGAAAAGCCCATTTTCTGTCATGATTTTTTGTTATAGAAGTAGGAGCCCACCACATCTATGATGATACCGGGTTTTGTCACAATTATCGTCATAGAAGTGTCATATGTATGACCGAAAAAATTTCGTTCGGCCCAAAATGTCGCGGATGTGTCTTTTTTTTGTAGTGTGTGTCTCGGTCATGTCTACATAGTTCTCGAACCAGTAGGGTCTGCACGCTTAACGTTCGATGACGATTTGTATTATGAGTTTGTGTGTTTTGATGACCAAAGGTTGTTCGGAGTCCCAGATGAGATCACGGACATGCCGAGGAGTCTCGAAACGGTTGAGACATTAAGATTGATATATTGGAAGGTTATATTCGGACACCGAAATAGTTCCGAAGTGTATCGGATATTTTCCGGAGTACCGGGGGGTTATTGGGCCTCATGGGCCTAGTGGTGGAAGAGAGGAGGCAGGCCAAGGAGTGGTGCCCCCCAAGCCCAAACCAAATTGTACTAGGGGTTGGGGGCCTTTCCTTTCTCTTCTCCCCCCTCTTTCCCCCTTCTCCTTGTAGGAATAGGAAAGGGGGGCCCGAATCCTACTTGGAGTAGGACTCCCCCCCTTGGGCGCGCCTCCCCTTGGCCGGCCCTCTCCTCCTCCCTCCCTTTATATACGTGGGATGGGGGCACCTCAAAGACACATCAAAGTTTCTCTTAGCCGTGTGTGGTGCCCCCCTCCACGGTTACATACCTCGGTCATGTGGAGGGGGGAGGGGGGAGGGCTCCCCTGTGCGAAATGTTTTTTGTCACTTGTGGCATCAGTGGGTGATATTTTGCAACTTTAGGGGCAATTTCGTGACCGACGGGCAGAAGCACTAATCCCTTTATTGGTAGGCATAGATAAGTAAAATGCACGAGCTAGCTAGTATGTCAGTTGATCGTTCACGTGTATAGGGAACAGGTCGTCATCGCCGCCACCGCTGGTCTATGCTCTCCTCTAGCCGCCTCCCACCACCAGTGACATCTTCCTCTATATCTCCTCCTACATACCTCCTTCTCCTCTAGACCTTCTCCTCCTTCAGCCGTCTCCCTCCTCCAGCGCATCATGTCCCTCCCGTCGCTCCTGCGAGCAACAGGAGGGAAAACCTAGATGCCACTGTGGTCTCCCGTCTCCATCTTCCTCCCTCGCCACTACCGGAGGGGGCGACCAGGCGAAGCCCGGCCAGCGGCGACAGAGATCCATCGTCCTCTCGCGTGGTGGACTCGCGCAAGCCAGGAAATGTTTGGCCGAAGTGCAGCATGAAGGAAATATGCCCTAGATGCAATAATAAACCTAGCCGCCACTGCGGTCTCCCCTTCTTCATCCTCCTCCCTCGCCACCACCGGAGGGGGCGACTAGGCGAAGCCCGGCCAGCGGTGACAGAGATCCATCGTCCTCTCGCTGGTGGACTCACGCAAGCCAGGGAATGTTTGGCCGGAGTGCGGCATGAAGGAAATATGCCCTAGAGGCAATAATAAAGCTGTTATTTATATTTCCTTATATCATGATAAATGTTTATTATTCATGCTAGAATTGTATTAACCGGAAACTTAGTACATGTGTGAATACATAGACAAACAAAGTGTCCATAGTATGCCTCTACTTGACTAGCTCGTTAATCAAAGATCGTTAAGTTTCCTAGCCATAGACATGTGTTGTCATTTGATGAATGGGATCACATCATTAGAGAATGATGTGATGGACAAGACCCATCCGTTAGCTTAGTACTATGATCGTTTAGTTTATTGCTATTGCTTTCTTCACGACTTATACATGTTCCTATGACTATGAGATTATGCAACTCCTGGATACCGGAGGAACACTTAGTGTGCTATCAAATGTCACAACGTAACTGGGTGACAATAAAGATGCTCTACAGGTGTCTCCAATGGTGTCTGTTGAGTTGGCATAGATCGAGATTAGGATTTGTCACTCTGATTGTCGGAGAGGTATCTCTGAGCCCTCTCAGTAATGCACATCACTCTAAGCCTTGCATGCAATGTGATTAATGAGTTAGTTACGGGATGATGCATTACGGAACGAGTAAAGAGACTTGCCGGTAACGAGATTGAACTAGGTATGATGATATCGACGATCGAATCACGGGGAAAGTAACATATCAATGACAAAGGGAACAACGTATGTTGTTATGCGATTTGACCGATAAAGATCTTCGTAGAATATGTAGGAGCCAATATGAGCATCCAGGTTCCGCTATTGGTTATTGACCAGAATGTGTCTCGGTCATGTCTACATAGTTCTCGAACCCGTAGGGTCCGCACGCTTAACGTTCGATGACGATTTGTATTATGAGTTTATGTGTTTGATGACCGAAGGTTGTTCGAGTCCCACATGAGATCACGGGCATGACGAGAAGTCTTTAAATGGTCGAGACATTAAGATTGATATATTGTAAGGTTATATTCAGACACCGGAATAGTTCCGAAGTGTATCGGGTATTTTCCGGAGTACCGGGGGGTTACCGGAACCCCCTGGGGGGGGGTTATTGGGCCTCATGGGCCTAGTGGTGGAAGAGAGGAGGCAGGCCAAGGAGTGGCGTCCCCTCCCCAAGCCCAAACCGAATTGGACTAGGGGTTGGGGGCGGCCCCCCTTTCCTTTCTCTCCTCCCCCTCTTTCCCCCTTCTCCTTGTAGGATTAGGAAAGGGGGGTGGCCGAATCTACTTGGAGTAGGACTCCCTCCCCCCTTGGGCGCGCCTCCCCTTGGCCGGCCCTCTCCTCCTCCCCCCTTTATATACGTCGGAGGGGGGCACCCCAAAGACACATCAAAGTTTCTCTTAGCCGTGTGCGGTGCCCCCCTCCACGGTTACACACCTTGGTCATATCGTCGTAGTGCTTAGGCGAAGCCCTGCGCCGGTAACTTCATCATCACCGCCGCCATGCTGTCGTGCTGACGGAACTCTTTCTCGGCCTCAACTGGATCAAGAGTACGAGGGAAGTCATCGAGCTGAACGTGTGCTGAACACGGAGGTGCCGTACGTTCAGTGCTAGGATCGGTCGGATCGTGAAGACGTACGATTACATCAACCGCGTTGATATAATGCTTCCACTTTCGGTCTACGAGGGTATGTGGACACACTCTCCCCACTCGTTGCTATGCTTCTCCTAGATAGATCTTGCGTGATCGTAGGAATTTTTTTTGAAATACTACGTTCCCCAACACGCACCGACGGCGTGGTAGGTGTGCACATGGCTACGTGGGGCGGAGCGTGCTCGGGCATCAGTGGCGATGACTTTGAGGCGGCCAGATCTGAACCGCAGGTGGTGGGTTGCGATCGGGTGGCTACATCATGGCTGTGGAGGCTGCTCCTCGCAACGACGGCATGTTCCCCTGCCCGGCGTGGCCTTCTGATGACGTGGCGGTGGATGCTGTGGCGGTGGAGCTGGTGGTTGACCTTCTCGTCATAATGATGGGAGGTCAAGCGCGGCTGACCTCGAGGCGACACGCGATGGGTTCGTGACCTAGTGCCTGGATCTGACGATCGTGACGGCGGTTGTTGTTGTATGGGCCGATAGCGGCTGGCGCGGCGGTCGGTGCTTCCTGTAGCACCCGGAATCGAGACGGCGACTCCTCTTCTTCGACGATGGCGGACTCCATGGTCGTGCGGGAGATACGGAGTCTGGACCTCGATGTGATGATGACTTTTCTGAGGCTGATGGCAATATGGGACGCCACATGAGCTGTGTGATACCATGCATTCTAAATGTAACCATGCAATTGAGTAATTTAATTACTCTTCTCCTAAGAAAATCCTCTTCATATGAACAACCTGAATAGTACCCAAACATGAGAGAGTGGAAAAAACATACCTAACTGATGTCCCTTTAGGGTGTGTTTGGTTCAAGAACGAAGTGGAATGGAATGTCACGGTTCCATTCCACTAGAATGGGTCGGTTCTATCCTTGTGTTCGGTAGTGGCAATTCGGAGGAATGGAATGGTTACATTTTGGCATTTGGTTTGTGAGATGGAATGAAATGGGTTCATTCATCTCACTATGAATCAGATTGGTTTCAGTCAAAGGCAGATAAAAATTGAACTATACTATTTCAGGACAGCGATGCGGGCATCAACGATTCATGTACCCTAGGCTTGAACATGCTCTGTCAAAAACAAATCACAGAGAAACAGAAAAGAAAAGAATCAGAGTTAAACACAAGATCAACAGTAACTACCCAAATACCAAAGTCTCCATCTGTCTGATTGCTACAAGCAAAAATGCAGCTTGCTAGTCCGATCTTGACCGCAGCCTTGCTCCTCCAATCCACAAGATCAACAGCGACGTCCTTCCTATCACCACGACACACACAACTTGGATTGCCTACTCCATCACGGCCAGCGCTTGGAGCATCTGATCCATCAAGAGCGGTAGCGCGGCGTTTCCCAGTGTACCGCGCGAGCGCGGCGGCAGCGTGACCTCCCCGGCCTCCTTCGCCGATGGATCTCGAGGGTCACGCCATGGAGCAGAGTGCTCGCCTCCTTCTTCCGCCAGATCCTAGGTCGAGGTGGGGGGCGAGGGGCGGGAGACACCGGCGAGGCTGCACTTTCGGCCGCCGCCATGGCCATTGAGGGAGAGAGAGGAGGGCGCTGGGTGGGTGAGTCTGGGAGAAGGGAGAGGGAGACGCGAGTGAGGCGTTCCGCGTGGTCCGGCCGATTCGGAGGAACGTCCAGGTTCGGCATAAACAGGGAATATTCTGTTCCTTGGAATCGGTGGGTTTTGATTCCTTCGACAATCTAAACACGGGAACGGGCACTGGGATGAAACCGACCCGTGCCATTTCACTTCGTGATAGAAAGTAAACACACCCTAAATCCTCCGGACATCAGCAAACACATCAAACCCAACCCATATGGCCCATCCCAAACCATCTTTCTTTTTATTTTCTCTTTATTTATTTTTTGTCTTAGTCCCAACCAATTATATGCATGTGTACGTGGATAATCTGCGAGGACACAAGAGTGTGCATAGTAAATATGCGTTTGAAACGAACACTTCCGAATTCACAGACTCGCATATAGTGTCGAATTAGGAACATGGAGTTTTTGCTCTCGGGTGAACCGTGAATCCAAAATAATAGTATAATATATTTTTCCTTATTTCTTTACAAGACACATGTTTGAATGTTCTTCTGTTATGCGAAATTTCGTGAAGAAAATAACATTTGTAGTGCCCATAACTGAAAACACAAAACGGGCGATGGCACCCTAAAAAAAGGTCACTTTGAAGCATTTTGGGCTCAGAGACTTGTTGATTTGCTTTAAGAAAAATTAAAGCGTCACCAATGTGATTTCTTCACGGTATATAAAACACCAAAAAATGTGACGAAAGAAAGAAAACCTTTGGCTAGGATATCTTCTGCCTCCTGCCGGTGCCGCCGTCGGTCTACCTCGTCTTCTTAAATTTTTTTTTTAATTTACGGTTCACCCAGAAGAATGGCTCTTTGGGTCAAATCTCAAATTAGTCCTTGTGTGTCGAGAAAATGCACCGCCCGGTCAAGTCTAGCCGCCACTCTCGTGATCTCGTCTCCCGGGGCTTCTCTTCCTCTCCAGTGATGAGTCTCCTCCATGGCTTTTGGCAAAATTTCGTGTTTTGACCCTTGTACCTGCCGCGGATCTGGAACTGGAGCGAAGATCCATCCCCCATGCGGATCTGGATCCATCTCTTCTCCTCTCCCCTCTCCGAACGGCGGCGATGATGGAGGGAGCCGCCGGCGACGGCCGGCCAGGCTCCCGACAGGCGGACTCGCCGCCCCTCGGGGCCAGCCCCTCCCGCCGCGCCCCGCGCATCGGCTTGGCGACCCCTAGGCGATGCCGCCGGTGCCGGGGGGCGTCCGCGGCGGCGCGGCCTGTGGCGGGTCCCGGTCGAGGGCTTGCTCGTGCTGGCGCCGGATCTGAGCCGCCGTCGATGGAATCTTGGCAGCTTGGCTGCATCTTGCTTCGGGTTCGGTACTGTCACCATCTCTCTCTCTCTCTCTCTGATTCACACGCGCTCTCTCTTTCCCTCGGTGTGGACGCGCGCACCTGAACCCAATCAGCCGAGCTCTCGTTGCCGCATCGCTGACCCGTCGTCCAGGCGGGCGCCGCGTCAGTTCCCCAGCGCCACGGTGCCGCCGGCCACCGCCATTCCATTGGCTTGGATTCGGTTGTGGCGCGGGCAGGGAACCGTAGGGTGATTGTCTGATGTGTCGTCCGTGCGGGGGGTTTGGTCGGTCGAGGCCTGGTATAATACATATGCCACCATTGTACATGCCCTGAGCAGGATGGATGGATGCATGCATACTCCCGTCTAGATACATCCTCTTTTATCCATTTCGATGACAAGTATTTTCGGACGGAGGGAGTACATGATATCATGTTGCTTGGTGTGCAGCAGGCGATGATGATGATGATGTTGACGACTGTGGCTAAAATAAGTTGTCTTGAGCAATCAAGACGGCCTATAGCCAGCAGCCAGCTATACTATTAACCATGCTCTAAATAGAATCGGTGGCCGCGTTGGAGTTGGCCTTAGAGCCCACCCTTACCTCTCTTGTAGCCTGTTCAATTCATGGCTGATGTTGGATGGCTGTCCCTCGGATGGTCACTCTGATGAGTGATAACCAGGGCAGTTCTCTTATATCGCGATGGGTAGATTATGCAGCAAGAGATGTGAGTGTTGGGTTTGAAGATGTAATGCACAACTGAGCCATCTTTTGCTTACGATCTTTGTAACCTCTCCCTCTCTCTCTCTCTTCAAACCCTAAACCAAATCAGTTGAGTTCTCAGTGCCGACTAGCTGACCCATTGGATGGGTGGTCGCTGTGTCAGCTCCACACCGCTACGGCGCCAGCCACCGCCATTCCACTGCCTTGGATTTGGTTGTGGCGTGGGCTGGGAACCGTACGGTGTTGTCTGATGCGTCGTCTGAGCGGGAGGTTTGGTTGGTCGAGGCCAGGTATGAGCAGTTCCGGAGATGGATGGATGGATGGATGGACGGATGGGTGTATGCATGCCTGCATGTATGTATATCATGGTCATGTTGCTTGTGGTTCGGCGTGCTTTTGGGAAAAAAATGAGGGGCGATGATGATGCGTGTGGCTGAAATAATTATGTCTTGAGCAATCCAGACAGCCGTGGCGTATGGGTACTAAATAGGGCCCGAATGGGTGCGCCCACGTTGGAGATGCCCTTAAGAGCCCACCCTTACCTCTCTTGCAGCCTGGTCACTTCATCGCTAATGTTGGATGTTCTGCGCCTTGGACGGTCATTCTGATGAGTGATAACCAGGTCAGTTCTCTTACACCGCGATGCGTAGATCATGCAGCAAGACTTGTGAGTGTTGGGCTTCAAGATGACACGCATACTGAGCCCTCTTTGCTACGCTACAAATACTCTTATATTTGTGAATGGAGGGAGTATCTATCTATCTATCTATCTATCTATCTATCTATCTATCTATCCATATCAGGGGAGATGATGGTCAAACATGTCTGATATGAACTTGTCTTAGATTATTCGAGGAGCTGTGGGTATCAAAAACCCGATCTCCTCTCTTTTGGGACCTTTTCATTCTCACCGAATATTGACGGCTCTGTCTTGGATGGTCATTCTGTTGAGTAATAACAAGCAGAGCTTGACTTCAATGGTGGGGTTTGATCTGGTCAAGGAAGATGGTGGAGCTAGTATGATCTATCAAAGGCGAATCTGAGCCCTCCTACATCTGATTCATAAAAAAGTTAGAACATCTTATATTTGTGAACAGAGGGAGTATCTATCTATGAGGGGCGATGATGATCAAACATGGCTGACATAAACCTGTCTTCGATTATTTGAGGAGCTGTGGGTATCAAAACCCGATCTCCCCTCTTTTCGGACCTTTTCATTCTCACTGAATATTGGCGGCTCTGTCTTGGATGGTCATTCTGTTGAGTGATAACCAGCAAAGCTTGACTTCAATGGTGGGGGATGATCTGGTGAAAGAAGATGGTGGGGCTAGTATGATCTATCAAAGGCGAATCTGAGCCCTCTCAATGCACAACTAATACTGTGCGCTCCCACATCCAATTTATAAAAAAGTTATTATGTTTAAAGTGATAAATTATCGTGGTGTTTGGTTTGCCTTCTCCTGATTTTGTGGTCCATGGAGGGACCAGTTTTGTGCATTCAGGCTTTGCTCAAGCTCGTCACATTGTGGTGGTCCTAGTATTGGTAGTGGTTGAATGTGTTTACTTCCTTCTTTTCATGGGGTTAAATGTGTGAAACATGATCAGCAAATGTTTTGCCCTCTTTTCCTGTCTGCGCATGTCCTCCTTTATGTCCCTATTAAATTTCTAGTGGTTCTTATGGCAGTGATGGAAATTCAAGTCTGCAAGTTTTCAACATCTTTTCTACTGTCTTGGGCATAGCACAGCAACTGCAAACTGGCCTCTAAGAATACAATTTGGCCGGTTTGCTTTTTTGCTGATGACCATTCTAATGCTTATAGATGCCAATACGTGGAAAACCACAAAAATCTTGTGTTGCGAAAATACCATGACTATCTTTACCTTTTTGAGAATTTTTCTTTCTTGCCGGCTTGTATCCATGTATACATAAAAGATATGATGAGAGTTTTTTTTCTAGTTCTTTCGGTATGCAAAGGACTGCTTTGCAAGGTTACATTTCGTTCTTTTTTCCTACCCATTTTACCCATTTTGTTGGTTTTGCTGTATGTCAACCAGTTCTGTTGTTTTAGGAACAGTACTCACATTTTCCTTCTGTTCTCCCTTTTTCTTGAATGCTATGATAGTTCTGCTTTCCCTTGGAAAGTTTCGAAACTATCTTATTTGGTGCGGGGTCAGTTTTCTTCTTTCAATTGCTATTTGACTTTTGATAATTTCATTCTTCTACTGTACTGTATCCACTTATCAGTTACTAGTATTTTCGGATAATTTTACTTCTTTACTGATTTCGACTTAAAGGTCATAAAGGGCAAGTTCAGATGCCAACATTACTGTTTCCTTCCTGTCATGTCCATGAATGGCTGTGTTGATATAGCTTCCCTGTGAGAGCTTCTGTCTAACACCTGAACTGATTCAGTTGGTGCTAAACTAGGAGGGCTTGTGTGACAGCAAGTAACCAGTTTAGCGGCTAACTATAATTCTTAAATGTTGGAATTACGAACACTTAACAGTGGAGGGAGGGAGGGAGGGAGGGAGGGAGAGAGAGAGATTCCATGGTCCTTCTACCAGAAGTTCAGTTATGGTGTTGAGCTGGGGGTATATCTGAGCCATTTACTTGTACATGTCCCAACTTTTGTGCCCACCAGATCATGATTTGCTATTGGCTTCTCTCTGTTATTCTGTTTGTGGAATTTGTGCTAGGTTCTGTTGATGGCGATGATGAGTAAGGCTCATTAGAGGTGTACTGAGTTCAGATACTATCGCTTGTTTTTACGGGTATGGTTTTCGGTTAGGGTTTTTTGTGACTAGGTGGATTGCTTTCTGTGAGCAACCATTTCAATGCTCAAATGTCACACAGGGGTGTAAGGGCATCTCCAACGCGGATCACCAAGGATACACTATACAGAGTGGGTTGACCATATGATAGACAAGCCAACTCTGAGCCTCCCATTTTTATTGATAAATATGACCTCTCTTTCTACAATTTGTGGTTATTTGCTTATGTATATTTTGGAATATTCTCAATCTATTAATGAACTATAGCAGTATTGGGATCTCACTGTAGTATATATATGTTATCATCTGTGGAACTTACAAGATATGCTCATAGCAAACTGGATTTTGTGCTATTTTACACTTACATACTCGGAATGCTTTTACTTGCTGATGCATCAAGAGGTTCTACTTTATTTGAGGGCCTTGGGAAGCGGCAGAGGGCTTCACATCTTTTGTTCAAAATATGCTATTATTTGCAACTGTACGTCCTTTGTTACTTGCATGTTCTGTTTCTATGCTCAGCGTTCCCGTTTAGTCCTTCCTGTACTTTATTTCGCGCATGGTTTTCTTCCTTTTCGTACCTTTTTATATTGTATAAATTGTGCTACGTTGCTCTTTTTCATTCATGCATCTGCTGCACTATGGTCTATGGCACCTCAAGCGTCAACCAAAAGATATTACATTTGGTCTTCGATGTCATTATATATTTCTAGGTTTGCCTCTTGTGTGTTTCCCTTTTTCTGTGCACCATTGATATTTCCAGTAATACTCCCTCCGTCCGAAAATACTTGTCATCAAAATGAATAAAAGGAGATGTATCTAGACGTATTCTAGTTCTAGATACATCCCTTTTTATCCATTTCGATGACAAGTATTGTCGGACGGAGGGAGTATGTGATCTGAACTTCAGTGTACTGTGCATCTTGATCTCCTATGTAGTTAATTCCTTAGCTATCAGTGGGTAACTTTTGACCTACTGCTTCCTTTAATGATATACCCCCTCCGTCCCATAATGTAAGATGTTTTTTGACACTACACTGTGTCAAAACGCCTTGCATTATGGGACGGAGGGAGTAATTTTTATGAAACGTATAGGAATAAACTTGCTCACCTAGAAACCTCGATATTAGATTATCACGAGCTACAAACGTATGAACTACCACCATGAAATACTTCAAAGTCTAATGAGTTCTGATGATGCTCTGTCATGTATTCTGGTGTGGTAATAATAAGTATGCCTTGGAGCAGCGATAGAGCTTTTTTATGTGGCCGCCCTTCTCTGTAGTGATGCCTGTTCAAGTCATATATGCAAGTGTTGGTGGTGCTGTAATTCATTTGGTCAATCTGGTAACATGCATGTCACATTAGGATGCAACGAGTGTGAGCGCATATGAGCATTAAGATGGAGAGAATACTAGTAGGAATTGCCATGTCAGTGGCTTGGCTTTATGCATGAGCCCTCGGTGCAACTGTACTACCACACGATCTGTACTTACAATATTATGTTTTTGACAGCTACGTGCCTACATGTTTACTACCAGAATTTAGTGGCCTGTTGATGCTGTTTGTAAATTATGTTGTTTGAGATTAAAAAGTACTACTACCTCTGTTCCTAAATGTAAGACGTTTTGGCAGTTTAATTAACGTCTTACATTTAGGACCACGGGGTGTATTTCGTTTTGCGAGAACTACAGCTGTTGCTGGATTTGCCCATGTTTGATATTCTTGACTATTAATTTTCTCCCCATATACATGTTCAGTGTTGCTATGTATGCACATATATAATGCCCAGTAAATATCAGAATACGAAAGTGTTGCTGTACATACACGTAGATAATGCCCAGTAAATATCAGCGTAACAATTTGTACGGAAGATTTTTATTATTCATTATCTTGAGGCGTAATGTTGATAATCCCAATTTTGAGTTTCCTCTGTGTCAATCGGAATTGTGATGTCGTCAGCTGATCACACCGTAGCTCCTTTGTGGAGTGGTTCTGCATGAAGAACGGACACAAATGAGGGCTGACTCATCGCTTGTTGGTGTAATCTTTGTCTAGGCTCGTTTGTTCAAGATGAAATTGTTGGCTTACTAATGCCGATGAGAGTGAGCGAGATAAGTCAGAAAATACAAAAAGTGAAAGAGTTGACAACACATCACATATCGTGCTTCACGTTCGGTCCTTGTGAGACGTGTGAATCTTCTTCAACCAAAGCAATGGCCCCTAAAATTCTCAGTTAAGCCAGTACGATGCCCGCTGATCGTGGAGCCTAGGACCAATAACTTTGAAGCGGCCTTTGTCCTGATCAATGGTGGAAGTGGCCTGCGTGTGTAAGGTTTTAGGCTTAATACTTCCTCTGTTTCGTAATGTAGTGCTCACAAATTATTTTAGGAGTCAAACTTTACAATGTTTGACCAAGTTTACGGGTGAAATTATCTATATCTACAATATCACATATATAGAATATGCAAATGTCTATCTCATGACACAAAGTATTAATCCCTCCGTCTAAAATTACTTATCGCATAAATGAGTAAAAATGGATGTATCTAGAACTAAAATACATCTATATACATCCATTTCTCCGACATTGGTCAAAATTGGTAAAGTTTGACTGTTCAAATAATCTATATGCACTCATATTATGGAATGGAGGGAGTACAAGGTTCGACATTGATTAGTTAAGCAAACCATAATTAGTTAAGCTAGTTAGTTTAAACCTCCCACTGTAGTACATCAATCAACATATGACCGTGAAACAAGACCAAAGCATTTGGGATATGATTTGAAACTATTAACCACATTTAGAAACAAACGTGTTGGCATACGTTGCCATGTGACGTGAAATATATGCTAGTATTACTAATTATATATCTGCTTTGTGTTTTTTGCGGGAAATTACTCGTATTACTCACGTAGCCGAGCTACCAGCAGAATTACAGAGTTTGACGACCTCATCAGGTCCAGATCCAAGCCGCACCATGGTACGAGCGACTAATCAGAGAATTTTGGTGGGGGAGAAGAAGGGCATAGGGAAGTTCATTGGATGGCTTGGGAGAATATGGTAAAACCCAAAAGAGCAGGGGGAATAGGCTTTCATGATATGCACATATTTAACCAAGCCCTCCTCGCAAGACAAGGGTGGCGACTCCTCCAAAGACTGGATAGCCTTTGTGCGAGAGTCCTAAAGTCGAAATACTACCCTAAGGGAAAGTTGTTGGATACTGTGTTTGCCTCTGATGCTTCACAAGCATGGAGGGGCATCGAACATGGGCTCAAACTTCTGGAAAAAAGGCTTGATATGGAGAGTGGGAAATGTAAAACACATCCAGATCCAAATGGATTAGTGGGTTCCTAGGAAAAATGGCCATAAGGTGACCGAATTCAAGAGGAGATCTAGACTGAGGTAGGTAAATCAGCTCATGGTTCGGGAAAGAAAGGAATGGAATGAGGCATTGGTACACCAACTGTTCCATAGTTTTGGTGCAGAGGAAATCTGTAAGATTAAAATCCCTAGGAAGGATGTGGAGGATTGTGTGGCTTGGCATAGCTAGCGAGAGATCAGGCGTATTCTCTGCCCATAGCGCGTATAAGTTGGGCGCTCAACTGAAACACCAAGTTAGTGTAAAAGCGTCGAGCTCTGGATGCGATGCTGACAACAAGTGTATATAGGATAACATATGGAAAGCAAAAGTGCCTGAGAAAATTCGTATTTTTGCATGGCGGGTAGCCACTGAGACCTTACCTACAAAAGAAAATAAATAGAAGAGAACATTGGAGGTAGACAACACTTGTGACATCTGCGGCACTGAGAATGAGGATGAAGTTCATGCGGTGATCAATTGTACCAAAGCCAAGGTGCTTCGAAATGAGATGAGGGCACACTGGGTGCTACGAGCAGAGGATCACTTTCAATACATAGGCATTATTGGCTTCAAAATCTGCCCGGTTCTTGTACTATCGAAGAGCGCGCCAAGATCATCCTGCTACTATGGCGTGCGTGGTGGCTTCGGGATGACTACATCCATGCTAAAGGCAGGCGTTGGTTGGCCAGTCAGTCCAATTCTTAATGAAATATGCTGAAGAAATTAGAACATGCGAGCCTCATAGCACGGAGTATGAGGACACGGTCCAGGAGGCCGGCCAGAATGACTATATGGCTGTGTGAGCAGATATTAAGAAAGGAAAACAAACAATTGAGTTGAAGCATAGCAGTGTCATTGTTGATCGAGGAAAAGATAATTGACATGCAGACCTGTCATTGATTGCCAAGCAACCGCACGGGCATCTGCAAGCAACAGGAGGTCAGTGGGAGTCACCGGTAGAAGGCGTTTGGAAGTTAAACACTGATGCATCATTCATTCAGGATACAGCGGAAACTACAGCGGGTTTCATCGTCAGGAACTGGACTGGTCAAGTTGTTGTCTCAAGTGGACAACGCTTGCCGGCGTGCAGAGACCCAGAAGAAGCCGAGCTTGCCGCTGTGTTGCATGTCCTCTCAGTGTTAGTCAATCTCTAGAGAGGGCCACTTGTGTGGAGATGGACTGCTCGTCCATCCCCTCTGCCCTGAATTGCAAATCAAATAATCAGTCTGCACTCTTCCCCTTAGTTACAGATACCTGGGATCAGGTGAAAGTGTTCCAGAAGATCACTGCCAAGGCTGTGAGACGAACTAGTAACAAAATAGCCCATGAGATCGCCGCTTTTGCTAGAAGAAATGGAGATTTCAAGACGTTCGCAGATGTTCCTGTACACCTAAGAGACTCCCTCAAGGAGGATTGTAACATCTCTCCTGTGGTAACTTAATTACAGGTTGAGCCTGTCCCTCAAAAAAGAACTGAAAGTGCAAGTGGCACTTATACTATATTTTGGTGTGATGACAATGTGGTTAGTTGAACTAATATCGGTTACTAAAGTTTATCTCAGGATATTGGTTCCAAGTGCTCCTGATGGAGATGTGCGACCCCCCAATTCAAAAAGGTCAAAGGCGTGGTTTTCCGGCAAATCGAAGGTTTAGTTGTTTGTTTACTCCGAGTCGTAGGAAAGACCACACTATTAAGAGGGGTTTGTGTGGATGAAAGTTGTGTGGGAATGCCATTGCCCAACCATATACACTTAGCCTACCCACTCCTACCACCTAAAGTCCTACTGTGTGTGCTTGTGGTACTTAGAAAGTTTGTGACAGCAAGTTACTGGGTACCCCGTGCGCACGGGGTACTGCGTAACTCTCTGAGTACCCCATGCGCACGGGGTCTTTTGACCCCCATGCGTACGGGGTTCTGCGTAACTCTCTGAGTACCCCGTGCGCACGGGGTCTTTTGACCCCTGTGCGCACGGGGTGGTGTGAAACTCTCTGAGTACGTCGTGTGCATGGGGCTGACTTAGCCCGTGCGCACGGGGTCCAACGGGCAGATTTCCCCACCCGGCCAAGAACACTATATAAAGCCTCTTCTTCCACCTCCAACCCTAACCCTAATGTCTTGTTGAGCTTCACCATTGCTACACCTCATTTTGCTCAATACTCTCAATCCCTCCACCCAAACTTGTTGAAATTTTGGGGATTGGGAGAGCAAGACCCGATCTACATCTTCACCAAACCAAATCGCGTTCCCCGCAACATTTCTTCCCCATTGACTTGTTACTCTTGGAGCTTGGGCTCCTAGGCGGTTAGAGGTTCATCCGGAAGCTTCATTGCTTGTGGTGTGCTCCGGAGAAGTTTGTGAAGGTGTGGTGGTCGCCTTCAAGACTAACCCCGAGTGATTCGAGGCTCATCCGTTGGGAGTGACTTGAAGGAGATTACGGTGAGCCTTCGGTGGTGTTCCACAAGCTTTGCCTCCGGCACCACTCCAAACGGAGAGTAGCTCTTCCCCAAGGAAGAGTGAACTTCGGGTTTAAATCCGCGTCCTCGTCTCTCTTGTGGTTAATCCTTTCCCGCACCTTACCTTGCCTTCTCTACTTATTGGCTTGCTACTTAGCTTGTTGCCTAGCTTTCTATCTTGGAGCTTGCTTGTCATATAGGTTGCATTCACCTAGTTACATTTCAAGTGAACCCTTTTTATCCGCTAAGCCTTAAAATTGACCAAGCAGATTAAAATTTGTAGTCTCCTATTCACCCCCCCTCTAGTCGACCGTATCGATCCTTTCAATTGGTATCAAAGCCTCGTGCTCTAATATAAGGTTTTACAACCTTAGAGGATATGGTTGATCTAGGGAATGAGGGAGGTGGCGCACCCATTGTGTGGGATGGTCAAAACCTACCCCCCCTCCCCCCGGCCGCGCCCGAGGCACTTGATGCCCCGGTCGTTGCTCCCGCCGCTCCTACTAACCCGGGTGCCCCCTTGACCGCGGCCGATATTCTTTCAATGTTTGCGGACCTCAAAGACTCTATGTTGAAAGAAGTTCAGTCCTCGGTCAAGGAGGAAATTGATGCTCGCTTGAAGCCATCAACATCTGCATCAAACTCATTTGATCCAAATGCCATTCATGATGCGGATGGCTCGAGAGAACCTCTTGCATCTCCGGCTCGTACTCAAGTTCCCAAGTACAATGTCGTGGTACCCTTTTACTCACCTCAACCTTTGCAACATCCTCGCATTAATCATGTGGGGCCTCCGCCCCCCTTGAAAGCTGATGCATTTGCTAAGTGGAAGCTATATATGGAGTCTTACATGTGCAGTGCTTCAACTCAACTGTGGTGGATTGTGGTCAATGGATTCAATCCCAAGGACCCAATGAATCTCACTCCAAGGGAAGTGGTTGATGACCAACTCAATGCAACCGCACACAACATGTTGCGCATCGTTGTGACCAAAGACTATAGTGACTCCATTGCTCTTCTTAAAACCGCAAAGGAAATTTGGGATTGTCTTGAGAAAGCTCTCAAAGGAGATGAAGCAATTCGAAGATCTCGATTGGCTTTGCTCAAGCAAGAAGTCAATCTCTTTGTGAGGAATGAGGGTGAGTCCGCGGAAGAGGTTTACCAAAGGTTGAAGTCCCTTGTGCTCAACTTGAGAACCTTTGGGTGCACTTGGGCAAATGATGACTTCATCAAGGACAAGTTCATAGATGCTATGGT
This sequence comes from Triticum aestivum, assembly GCF_018294505.1. Lineage (NCBI taxonomy): Eukaryota > Viridiplantae > Streptophyta > Magnoliopsida > Poales > Poaceae > Triticum > Triticum aestivum. The sequence goes on from NC_057813.1 coordinate 695,272,934, forward strand.
TCTCACAGAACATACCATGGTCATGATGATACATCAACGTCCCGATTATCACAAGTTGACCGCGGCTCAAGTTGTTTCCACTTTCTCAACTCATGTTCTTTTGGAAACCAAGTCCAAGAATACCTTTGCTATAGCTCAAGCAACCAAGAACTCCAACCTTGCTTTGAAGGCCAAGAAAGTGATAAGCCAGCCCTCAAGGGATGAGGAAGTGGGTGAAGAGATAGGTGCGGAAGATATTGACACCTCGTGCCCGGCAAATGATTTTGCGGAAGACTTGGCCCTCTTAGTCAAGAAGTACTCCGGGACCATGGCAAACAAAGGGAAGAATCTTCAAGGAAGATCTTTTGGACGAAGGAAATGCTACATTGTGATAGCCCAAGACACTTTGTACATGATTGTCCGTATGAGAGACGTGAAGACAAGTCCAAGAAGCTTGTGCTCAAGAAGAAGAAGTTCACCAAGTTTGCAAAGAGGAAGGATGACAAGGCTCTTGTTCATGAAGAATACATGTCCGGAGATGAAGATGATGGTGATGATGATCAAGTGGGCACGACCGCCATTGCCATACATGCCACTACCTCCTCCTCAACCGTCGGCCTCTTCGATTCTCCAAACGAGGACAAGCCTTTCACTCATCGGTGCCTCATGGCCAAAGAGGTAAAAACAAAGTCCAAATATAAGAAACCCAACATCTACACTCCCAATGTCTCATGTGAGAGAGTGGAGGATGAGTGTGATGAGGGCATGGATAATGATGAGGAATCCTTAATGGCTTTCATGAGAACTCTTCATGGTGAAGCTCGTGCTCGTTTTGGCGATCTCCTTAAGTCACTTGCCGAACGCGATGACGTTATTGAGAATGTTGAAACCTCCTTATAGAGGAAAAAAAGAGAGTTGATCTCCTCGAGCACGAACTTAACGAATAGAGTGTCATGAGAGCATCACTTGAGGAAGCCTTGTTGGCTCATCAAATTGACTTTGTTAAAACCAATGATGCTTTGCAACTTGCTCTTAAGAACAAAGATGCTCTTAACATTAGAGTTGAAAAGCTTCTAGTTGATCACACGAGACTTCGTGAGGAACATGAGCTCCTTGTGACTAGTTCCAAGGTTGTCAAAAGTGACCTCATTGCCCTCACCGAGTCTTATGCTCAACTAAAAGCTACGACCATTAAGGCTCTCACTTCCGTACCTCATATAGATTTAAATGATGATGCTTGTATGGCTAACTTTGTTCATGATTGCATCTCCCTCCAAGAGGAGAATAAGAAGTTGAAGGCCCAAAATGAGAAAGAGCTTGTATCATGCATCCAAGGGGAGAAAAACCTAAACTACCTCTTGAGCAACCAAAAGGAGTGTGTTGCCAAGGAGGGAGTTGGGTTTGATCCAGCATCTAAGAAAGGTAAGAAAAATAAGAAGAACAACAAAAAGAAGATCGGTCCAACTCCTTCCCTTCCCCAAAAGGTAGTGTTTGTGCAAGAAGGGCACAAGGAGAAGGAGAAGGAAAAGGAGGGTGTTGGGAGTGGCAATGTCATTAGGGACAAGGCCATTCCCAAGAATTTTCCCGGCAAGAACAATCCATCTTATGTCCTCATGAGAGGAGATGATGGCTATACCTTTTCAAAATTTGTTGGCACTAACTATGATGACTATGCTTGGACTATTTGGGTCCCCAAGACCCTTGTTGCTAACTCGCCAGGACTCATTGCAAAATGGGTACCTATAACCAAAGCTTGATTCTTGTAGGACTATGTCTCCGGTGGAACTCAATGGGTGATCGATAGTGGATGCACCAATCATATGACCGGAGAAAGGGAGATGCTTGTGGAGTTCATTGATTCACTCAAGGCCTCTTCGAACATCTCTTTTGGTGACAATAGCAAGGGCAAGGTATTGGGTTTGGGCAAGGTGGTAATATCTAATGATTCATCTCTTTCAAATATCATGCTTGTCCAATCCCTTCACTACAATTTACTTTCAACTATTCAATTGGCTCGTGCCGGTTATGATTCGCATTTCGGTGAATTCCATGTGACCGTCTTTAAGAGAAGCAATCTCAAAGTGGTCTTTGTTGGGCATGTTGAAGACAACCTTACGTGGTTGATTTCTCAAAAGAGAAAACTCATCTTGCAACATGCCTAATGGCCAAGGCCGGCGTGGGATGGCTATGGCACCGTAGGCTAGCCCACATGGGCATGAAAAATATACAAGCTCTCTTAAAGGGGGAGCAAATCCTTGGACTAACCAATGTGTCTTTTTCCAAAGATCGTCCTTGTAGTGCTTGCATTGCCGGAAAGCTTCATGAAAAAGCTCATAAAATGAAGACTATTATCACCACCTTGAGGCCCCTTGAGCTCATCCATTTGGATCTTTTTGGGCCTCCAACATATGATAGTTTGGGAGGAAGGAGGTATTGCCTTGTCATTGTTGATGACTTCACAAGATATACTTGGGTGTTCTTTCTCAAGACCAAAGATGAAACTCAAGAAACCTTCATCAACTTTGCCAAAGAAGCTCAACTCAACATAATTGTGAGATCAAGGCAATTCGAAGTGACAATGGCACCGAGTTCAAGAATTATACAATGGATGAATTCTTGAGTGAAGAGGGGATAAAGCACCAATATGCCGCACCATACACTCCCCAACAAAATGGTGTTGCGGAGAGGAAGAATCGGATTCTTATTGAGATGGCTAGGACCATGCTTGATGAGTACAAGTCCCCATACAAGCTTTGGGCTGAAGCCATCAACACCGCATGCCATGCTTCAAAGCATCTTTATCTTCGCAAGCACAAGAACAAGACCCCTTATGAGCTCCTAATCGGGAGAAAGCCTAACGTCAAATACTTTCGGGTATTCGGCTGTAAGTGTTTCATTTTAAACAAAAAATCCCGGTTAGCTAAATTTGAGTCTAGAACTTATGAGGGCATATTTTTGGATATGCATCAAACTCTCATGATTACCGAGTTCTCAATAAATCCACCGGGTGCATTGAGGAAACCGTAAATGTGGAGTTTGATGAACATAACGGCTCCCGTCTGGAGCAAATTGTTCCTAGTGTTGTAGGTGATGAGGCTCCTTCACAAGCTATAAGGACGATGGGGATAGGCCACATTATTCCACAAGAAACACCCCAAGTCCAAGTAGAAGAAGAAGGAGTAAGAGCCCCCTCTTGTGGAATCTCCACAAGGGAAGTCATCACTGACACCTCTTGAACAAGATACTACGGGAGATCATGAACCTATCCAAGAACAAGATCAAGCCCCTCATATTCCCGAGCAAGATCAAGAGCAAGCCCCTTCAAATGATGAAGAACCAATTAGTGAGTGTCAAGATCAATCTCAAGTTCGTGATCAAGATCAAGATTAATCCCAACCACAAGTGTCCTCATCTTCGTCACTTCGCAATGAGCAAGAACCTATGATTGCGAAGAGAAGGGTGTCTCCAAGGCTAAACCAATCTCAAGGGCAAGCTTCTTCATCAAGTCCAAAACCAAGTGAAGAAGAGCTTGACCTCAAAGAGAAAAAAGTGGCCGCCAAGCTAAAGCATCTTCAACATCTCACCGAGAACATCTATGGAAGCATCAAAAGGGGGGTAACTACTCATAGACGTTTGGCAAACTTTTGTGAACATTACTCGTTTGTCTCTTGTGTTGAGCCCCTTAAGGTGGAAGATGCACTTGACGATCCGGATTGGATAGATTCCATGCATGAAGAACTCAACAACTTCACCCGCAAAAAAGTGTGGACGCTTGTGGAAAGACCCAAGGAATTTCATAATGTCATTGGAACAAAGTGGATTTTCAAGAACAAACAAGATGAACATGGCCAAGTAATAAGGAACAAGGCAAGGTTAGTGGCACAAGGTTTCACCCAAGTTGAAGGTTTGGACTTTGGTGAAACTTTTGCCCCCGTTGCCCATCTCAAATCCATTCGCATCTTGCTTGCTTATGCCTCTCATCATGATTTTAAATTATATCAAATGGATGTGAAGAGTGCATTTCTTAATGGTCCTCTTAAGGAGTTAGTGTATGTCAAGAAACCTCCCGGTTTCGAAGACCCCGCTCACCCCTCTCACGTTTATGAACTCCATAAGGCACTCTGTGGACTCAAACAAGCACCTTGTGCTTGGTACGATCACCTTACATCATTCCTAAGCGAGAAAGGGTTCCAGATTGGGGTAATAGGTTCCACTCTCTTCACGAATAGAGTAAAAGGAGAGTTGTTTGTCTACCAAATATATGTTGATGATATTATATTTGGGTCCACTAACCATGCTATTAACGTTGAGTTTGAGAATCTTATGACTATGGAATTTGCTATGAGCATGATGGGAGAGTTGAAGTTCTTCCTCGGTTCTCAAATGAAGAAATTGAGAGGAGGAACCTTCATCAACCAATCGCGTTATATTCAAGATATGCTCAAGAGGTTTAAAATGCAAGATGTCAAGCCAATGAAGACACCCATGCCCACAAATGGTCAACTTCATCTTGATCCCAATGGTAAAGGAGTGGATCAGAAGGTATATCACTCTATGATCGGTTCCTTGCTTTACCTTTGTGCATCTAGGCCAGATATTATGTTGAGTGTATGTATGTGTGCAAGATTTCAATCCACTCCTAAGGAGAGCCACTATTCGACAGTGAAAAGAATCCTTCGATATTTGGTTCATACCCCAAACTTGGGCCTTTGGTATCCCAAAGGATCATCATTTGAGTTAATGGGGTACTCGGATTCGGATTGGGCCGGAGACAAGGTTGACTGCACGTACACTTCCGGGTCATGTCAATTCCTAGGGAGATCGTTGGTAAGTTGGTCCTCAGAGAAGCAAAATTGTATAACTCTCTCTATGACCAAAGCCGAGTACATTGCCGCCGGAAGTTGTTGTGCTCAATTATTATGGATGAGGCAAACTTTGATGGATTATTGTGTCAAATGTGACAAAGTGCCTCTTTGGTGTGACAATGAAAGTGCAATCAAGATCGCCGAGAATCCGATTCAACATAGCAAGACCAAGCATATTGAGATTCGCCATCATTTTAATAGAGATCATGTGGCCAAGGGAAACATTGAGTTACTCCATGTAAACACCGAGAATCAACTAGCCGACATCTTCACCAAGCCACTTGAAGAAGCAAGATTCCGTGAGTTAAGGCATGAGCTAAATATCGTGGATATAAGTAACTTGGGATGAAATCCTTGCTCATACACACATACTCTTGTATTATCTTGCTTAGATGTAGGAACATGTATAGGGGGAGCTAGCTCAACTCATGAGCTATCTTATCCTAGAAATGCATAAATCAAACAAAATCTTTCACATTAGCCACTTTAGGTGGTACTTGTGCTTCAAAGGTGAGTATTGGTCTTGGGCCCAAGGTTCATATCTTCGCAGTGCCATACCAAATATACTCAAACATGGTGGCTTCGGCCACCGCCCTCTCTGGAGGGTTGTGTCCGTGTTTGTTTCGTGTGTGCGGTGTTTTTTTTCCTCTCTTTTTTTGTTTGGTTGGGTTGTGTTTCTCGTTTCCCTTCTGATACAGTGCTCCTCATATACCCTTCTCTTAGTGATAGGACTTCTCTTGCGGCGTATTCAGAAATATAGACCGAGTGCTTTGCGAAGACGAGGTAAGAGTTTACACTCAGTCGGAACATTCAAAAAGGCCCTCATGTCAAAATTCCTGAATACCCCGTGCCCACAGGCTCTGTACCGCGCGCACGGGACCCCCATGCGCACGGGGCTCTCTTAGCCCGTGCGCACGGGGTCTGCGGTTTCTGGCCCTGAAGAGGCGGGGCGTGGGGGGGGGGGCTCGGGTTCATTCCCACCCATTCGCCTTGTCCACTCCCCAGGAAGCCTCCAGCACCGCTGCCGTCGCCTCCGCTCGCCGGAGCTCCTCTGGGCTTCGTCGATTTCGTTCTCCAAGGATCTTCATCGGATGGGGTCCTCCTCCGGTTGGTCCTATCCCCTTGTTCTCCCTCCATGGATGCCTATCTAGTTTTATGTTTCTAGGGGTTCTTTGCTTCTTAAATTAGTTTGTTCCTCCTCCTCTCTAGGTAGTTCTCAGGTGCATAGTTTCTCTGGGTTCCCTGCTGCACTCACTCGCAAATCCAGATCTGGAAGTGGCTACCGTTGGGAGACCCCGTGTCCACGAAGTGTTTGACCCCCATGCGCATGGGGCCCCGTGTCCATGGTCGTGTACCGTGCGCACGGGACCCCCGTGCCCACGGGGTCTAAACCCCCATGCGCACGGGGTGTCCAGGGGCTTTTCACCTGCATTTCTACTTATTCCTATGCCATATATCATGCACTTGTACTCATTTGTGTCTCGTGCTTTGTGTTGTTGGGTTCTCGTGTGTGTTTCAGACTCCGCTGACAAGAGGGCCGAGCTTCATCGCAAGCGCCCAAAAGGAGGATCCAAGGAATTCACAGTTGCTCGTCGCCAGCCGTCAGAAGGCATGGGGCAGGGGTCTGGGTCTAGGCAGGGCCGTGTTCGTCGTGCTGCCTCCAAGCGGCCTGTTGTTGAGGCCTCCGATGAGTCTGACGAAGAGTATGACTCGCAATATGATGCTCACTATGTCAACCCCAATAATGATGATGAGATAGAAGAAGAGGATGATCGTGTTGATGAGGATGAAGAGGAGGAAGAGGAGTCTAGTCCCGAGCAAGCCATTCCGGGCGGGCGTGACCTCCAGAATATGCCTCTTGTCAAGTGGACCAAGCCAGAGCTTTGGGCCGAGAGACAGATCCATCCTTATGCGGCTGCCACTAGTTTGGGTGTGGATCCCCGTTTCAAGAACGAGTTTCGGTAGAGAGTCTATCATGAGCTCCTCATGACCAAGTCAAAGAAGTTTGCTCCTCACAAGCAAGTTAACACTGAGAGTTTGCGCGACAATGATCATCTGTACCCCGGTGTGTACTCAGCTCTTGGAAGATTGGGTCTCATTCCGTTTGTCACATTCAGCCATCCCTACAATGAAGATCTGGTGATGCAATTCTTTGCCACTTTGTTTTTCTCAAATGACTCTGCACACACCCTCACTTGGATGTCCGAGACGCATCGATGCTCCGCTCCTATGTCTAAGTTCTCTGAGATCATTCCTTATCCATTCTTTGAAGAAGAGGCTGCATCTGATGAGTTTGGCAGAGTTCGGGAAAGTGGGTTGCGCACTAAGGATGAGATTTCCTTCTCATACAAGCAAGAGAAGTCATTTGTCACCAGGTCAATCAAAGATCTTTTGCCTCTCTATGACACCATGCGCCATATCTTGAGATGTACACTCTCTCCTAAGGCCGGTGATTCCCACAACATTGGAAGCTCCATGTTGGATATCTTTGTGTACCTGCATCAGAAGAAGAGAGTGGATGTTCTGGATTTCATGTTCTATGAGCTTCGTCAGTGTGTTCAAGAGAAAAAGTCATTGATTTATGCTCCGTTCATTCAGGCTTTGATCAAGACCGTCTGCGCATCCAAGTACGTTTCCTCGTTCAAGACTTCTATTCCCAAGTGCAACGCCAACTGGACCCAAGCTGCTCCTGCTTCATATGTGCCCATCAAGAAGGGGCGCAACCCTAGGCCTGAGGATCGTGCTACTTTCACTCCGGGCATGTCCTCCACTGCTCGGATCCCTCATGGTAAGGCCAAGTCCGTTGGTTCTGAGGCCGTTTTTGCCAAGGGAGAGAACAAGTCCCTGTTTAAGACCTTGAGCAACATGTTCAAGATGTGCCAGTCTATCCAACGCCATCAGATTAAGGCGACCAACCGAGAGAAGCTAGTAAGGTGTGAGCAAAAGGCAGCGAGGGCTGCAGCTAGTGAGGTGGTCAGCCCAGGGTCAGAGGACAAAGAGAGTGAGGCTACATATCAATCCTTTCCATTGGCAGGATGGCGCTTTGATGATGATGATGATGCCTCAAGTGCTCCTCCTCTTGTCTAGTGGGTTTGTTTGCTGCCATTTGTCTCCTTTTTGTTGTCTTGATGACAAAGGGGGAGAAGTGGTGGTGGTTTGTGTTTGTGGGTGTATTCTGAGATCTCAAGCCTCATGTTTCTTGTTGTTGGTTGGTTTTTGCTGGCTTGAGATACTCTTATTTACTTTCCGCTTGTGTGGTTGTGAGAGCTACTCAATTATGCTTGTGAGACTCTAGCTTTATTATTGAACTTACTGTTATGATCATATCTTGCTTATTTTATGTCTCACAATATTTGCTCACCACACCATTTCCTAAGATCTAGGCACCGTTATAGGTCTACTATGTTGATCTCATGTCTTGACAAATAATGATCTCAGGGGCACCTCATATGTGTGTACTTGATGCATTCTCAAGCGTTCCGTTATTTGGGTACACATATAGGGGGAGCTACCATGATCATTATTTGTCCCGTGGCTATTCATTGCTTTTTTTTCTATACCTTGCTCTAACCACGTTGTCATCAATGCACCAAAAAGGGGGAGATTGAAAGTGCAAGTGGCACTTATACTATATTTTGGTGTGATGACAATGTGGTTAGTTGAACTAATATCGGTTACTAAAGTTTATCTCAGGATATTGGTTCCAAGTGCTCCGTGATGGAGATGTGCGACCCCCCCCCATTCAAAAAGGTCAAAGGCGTGGTTTTCCGGTGAATCGAAGGTTTAGTTGTTGGTTTGCTTTGAGTCATAGGAAAGACCGCACTATTAAGAGGGGTTTGTGTGGATGAAAGTTGTGTGGGAATGCCATTGCCGAACCATATACAGTTAGCCTACCCACTCCTACCACCTAAAGTCCTAATGTGTGTGCTTGTGGTACTCAGAAAGTTTGTGGCAGCAAGTTACTGGGTACCCCGTGCGCACGGGGTCTTTGGACCCCCGTGCGCACGGGGTACTGCGTAACTCTCTGAGTACCCCGTGCACACGGGGTCTTTTGACCCCCGTGCGCACGGGGTTCTGCATAACTCTCTGAGTACCCCATGCGCATGGGGTCTTTTGACCCCCATGTGCACGGGGTGGTGTGAAACTCTCTCAGTACCCCGTGCGCACGGGGCTGACTTAGCCCATGCGCACGGGGTCCAACGGACAAACTTCCCCACCCGGCCAAGAACACTATATAAATCCTCTTCTTCCACCTCCCAAGATTTTAGGCTTAATACTTCCTCTGTTTCATAATTTAGTGCCCATAAATTATTTTACGAGTCAAACTTTACAAAGTTTGACCAAGTTTACGGGTGAAATTATCTATATCTACAATATCATATATATACAATATGCAAATGTCTATCTCATGAGACAAAAAATTAATCCCTTCGACTAAAATTACTTGTCAAAAAAATGAATAAAATAGAGGTATCTAGAACTAAAATACAACTATATACACTCATTTCTCTGACAAGTATTTCCAGACGGAGGGACTTTATGTTAACTTGGTCAAAGTTGGTAAACTTTGACTTTTCAGATAATCTATATGCACTCATATTATGGAATGGAGGGAGTACAAGGTTCGACATTGATTAGTTAAGCAACCATAATTAGTTAAGCTAGTTAGTTTAAACCTCCCACTGTAGTACATCAATCAACATATGGTCGTGAAACAAGACCAAAGCATTTGGGATATGATTTGAAACTATTAACCACATTCGGAAACAAACGTGTTGGCATATGTCGCCATGTTACGTGAAATATATGCTAGTATTACTAATTATATATATGCTTCGTGTTTTTTGCGGGAAATTACTTGTATTACTCACGTAGCCGAGCTACCAGCAGAATTACAGAGTTTGACGACCTCATTAGGTCTAGATCCAAGCCACACCATGGTACGAGCGACTAATCAGAGAATTTTGGTGGGGGAGAAGAAGGGCATAGGGAATTTCATTGGATGGCTTGGGAGAATATGGTAAAATCCAAAAGATTAGAGGGAATAGGCTTTCATGATATGCACATATTAACCAAGCCCTCCTCGCAAGACAAGGGTGGCGACTCCTCCAAAGACTGGATAGCCTTTGTGCGAGAGTCCTAAAGTCGAAATACTACCCTAAGGGAAACCTGTTGGATGTTGTGTTTGCCTCTGATGCTTCACAAGCATGGAGGGGCATCGAACATGGGAACAAACTTCTGAAAAAAGGCTTGATATGGAGAGTGGGAAATGGAAAACACATCCATTTCCAAAGGGAGTAGTGGGTTCCTAGGAAAATGGCCTTAAGGTGACCGAATTCAAGAGGAGATCTAGACTGAGGTGGGTAAATCAGCTCATGGTTCAGGAAAGAAAGGAATGGAATGAGGCATTGGCACACCAACGGTTCCATAGTTTTGGTGCAAAGGAAATCTGTAAGATTAAAATCCCTAGGAAGGATGTGGAGGATTGTGTGGCTTGGCATAAAAAACGAGAGATCAGGCGTATTCTCTGCCCATTGCGCGTATAAGTTGGGCACTCAACTGAAACACCAAGTTAGTGTAAAAGCGTCGAGCTCGGGATGCGATGCTGACAACAAGAGTATATGGGATAACATATGGAAAGCAAAAGTGCGTGAGAAAATTCGGATTTTTGCATGGCGGGTAGCCACTGAGACCTTACCTACAAAAGAAAATAAACAGAAGAGAACATTAGAGGTAGAAAACACTTGTGACATCTGCGGCACTGAGAAAGAGGATGAAGTTCATGCGGTGATCAATTGTACCAAAGCCAAGGTGCTTCGAAATGAGATGAGGGCACACTGGGTGCTACCAGCAGAGGATCACTTTCAATACATAGGCATTATTGGCTTCAAAATCTGCTCGGTTCTTGTACTACCAAAGAGCGCGCCAAGATCCTCCTGCTACTGTGGCGTGCGTGGTGGCTTTGGGATGACCGCATCCATGCTAAAGGCAGGCGTTGGTTGGCCAGCCAGTCCAATTCTTAGTGAAATATGCTGAAGAAATTAGAACATGCGAGCCTCATAGCACGGAGTATGAGGACACGGTCCAGGAGGCTGGCCAGAATGACTATATGGTTGTGTGAGAAGAGATTAAGAAAGGGAAACAAACAATTGATTTGAAGCATAGCAGTGTCACTGTTGATCGAGGAAAAGATAATTAACATGCGGTCCTGTCATTGATTGCCAAGCAACCGCACGGGCATCTGCAAGCAATAGGAGGTCAGTGGGAGTCACCGATAGAAGGCGTTTGGAAGTTAAACATTGATGCATCATTCATTTAGGATACAAGGGAAACTACAACGGGTTTCATCGACAGGAACTGGACTGGTCAAGTTGTTGTCTCAAGTGGACAACGCTTGCCGTCGTGTAGAGACCCGAAAGAAGCCGAGCTTGCCGCTGTGTTGCATGTCCTCTCAGTGTTAGGCAATCTCTAAAGAGGGCCACTTGTGTGGAGATGGACTGCTCGTCCATCCCTGCTGCCCTGAATTGCAAATCAAATAATCAGTCTGCACTCTTGACCTTAGTTATAGATACCTGGGATCAGATGAAAGTGTTCCATAATATCACTGCCAAGGCTGTGAGACGAACTAGTAACAAAATGGCACATGAGCTGACCGCTTTTGCTAGAAGAAATGGAGATTTCAAGATGTTCACATATGTTCCTGTACACCTAAGAGACTCCCTCAAGGAGGATTGTAACATCTCTCCTGTGGTAACTTAATTACAGGTTGAGCCCGTCCCTCGAAAAAGAACTGAAAGTGCAAGTGGCACTTATACTATATTTTGGTGTGATGACAATGTGGTTAGTTGAACTAATATCGGTTACTAAAGTTTATCTCAGGATACTGGTTCCAAGTGCTCCGTGATGGAGATGTGCGACCCCCCCAATTCAAAAAGGTCAAATGTGTGGTTTTCCGGCAAATCAAAGGTTTAGTTGTTGGTTTGCTTCGAGTCATAGGAAAGACCGCACTATTAAGAGGGGTTTGTGTGGATGAAAGTTGTGTGGGAATGCCATTGCCGAACCATATACACTTAGCCTACCCACTCCTACCACCTAAAGTCCTAGTGTGTGTGCTTGTGGTACTCAGAAAGTTTGTGACAACAAGTTACTGGGTACCCCGTGCGCACGGGGTCTTTGGACCCCCGTGCGCATGGGGTACTGCGTAACTCTCTGAATACCCCGTGCGCATGGGGTCTTTTGACCCCCGTGCGCACGGGGTTCTACGTAACTCTCTGAGTACCCCGTGCGCACGGGGTCTTTTGACCCCCTTGTGCACGGGGTGCTGTGAAACTCTTTGAGTACCCCGTGCACACATGGCTGACTTAGCCCGTGCACACGGGGTCCAACGGGCAGATTTCCCCACCCGGCCATGAACACTATATAAAGCCTCTTCTTCCACTTCCAACCCCTAACCCTAATGTCTTGTTGAGCTCCACCATTGCTACACCTCATTTTGCTCAATACTCTCAATCCCTCCTCCCAAACTTGTTGAAACTTTGGGGATTGGGAGAGCAAGACCCGATCTACATCTTGACCAAACCAAATTGCGTTTCCCGCAACATTTCTTCCCCATTGACTTGTTACTCTTGGAGCTTGGGCTCCTAGGCGGTTAGAGGTTCCTTCGGAAGCTTCCTTGCTCATGGTGTGCTCCAGAGAAGTTTGTAAAGGTGTGGTGGTCGCCTTCAAGACCAACCCCGAGTGATTCGAGGCTCATCCGTTGGGGGTGACTCGAAGGAGATTACGATGAGCCTTCGGTGACGTTCCGCAAGCTTTGGCTCCGGCACCGCTCCAAATGGAAAGTAGCTCTTCCCCAAGGAAGAGTGAACTTCGGGTTAAAATCCGCGTCCTCGTCTCTCTTGTGGTTAATCCTTTCCCGCACCTTACTTTGCCTTCTCTACTTGTTGGCTTGCTACTTATCTTGTTGCCTAGCTTTCTATCTTGGAGCTTGCTTGTCATGTAGGTTGCATTCACCTAGTTACATTTCATGTGAACCCTTTTTATCCGCTAAGCCTTAAAATTGACCAAGCAGATTAAAATTTGTAGTCTCCTATTCACCCCCCCTCTAGGCGACCATATCTATCCTTTCAAGAACGAAGGATGCATCTGTATTGAGTTTCATTCATTCTTCTTCAGGTCTCAGCCACACAGTTGGTGGATTTACCAGTTCAGACGTAGCCGCAGGTACAGCAGAAAAAGCACAATTCAGCATAGCACATTTCCCCTTCAAGGGGTCTTTCTCCGGCTCTTTGGTGATTGTCAAAATGGACTGAACATAGCTTCTAAGAAAGCGTATAGAAACCTGAACTGGTGGTGCTGGTTTATCATGTACTACCTTATTCCGAACGTACCAAATTCTCCATAAGAGCATAACCAGATGCAGGCACTGCTCATCAGGAAAATTGCACGGGGCATGGAGAAGCCATTCCGGGCATGTGTTCATCATGTTTTTAATATCATGGATAGGCCAAATATCAGCCATTCCAAGCCAAAGAGTCCTGGCATTTGTGCATCAACACAAAACATGAAACATGTCTACTTTTTCAGTGCCACAAACTCGACATAAATCAACAACCTCCAACTTCCTAGCATGCTTCAAATCCCAAGTTGAAAGTGAGTTGTTTGCAACACGCCAAGCAAAAATGCGGGTCTTTGGTGGAGCATTACAAGACCAAATAGCTGACCAAGCTCTTCGTTCTCCATCAAGAGAGTCACTGGAAGAAGATTGATTGAGCTGGTTCATTTCTTCAAAGGCAATCCTATATGCGCTACGAACCGCGAAGATGCATGTATTCTCTCCAGCCCAAGCGATAGAACCCTCGTTGCGCACGGAATCCTTGATCTTCAAGATTATATCAGCATCAAGCGAAAACCAGTGACAGACTATAGCAATGTCCCAATTGCCATCGATATCCAAGAGTTCAGACACCCACTTCAACCTGCAATACCCCTTGGCAGAGATTATTTGGAAGGGTTTTTTGAGGGATCCATCTATCTCTCCATATTTGCACTTGGGTGCCATTTCCAATCCCCCATATTAGCCCTCTTTTTCAAAAGCTCAACACCATGAGCTACTCCTTGCCATGATGATGACGGGTTCCCAACAAAAACAAAGGTAGTATTTTGCACGTAGGACACATGCACAAAGACTGTCCGGGATTGTCAGGAGACGCCAAGCTTTCTGCGCAAGTAAGGCTTGGTTAAACAACCTGAAATCCCAGAAACCAATACCACCCATACACTTCGGTTTAGTAATCTCCTCCCAAGATTTCCAATGGGTTTTCCCTTTTACCTTTTTCTGAGCACCACCAATAATTGCAGATCGTCTGATTTAGTTCATCGCAAAGTCCTAGAGGCAGTTTAAAGATACTCATGATGTAAGTGGCAATGGACTTTATAAAAACTTCTTTACCACCTTGTGAGGGGCATCCCCAAAGAAACATTCTCTTTGTGAGCTTGACTTGTAGATTCTGGAATTTACCTTTTGTCATACGACCATCAGGAGTCGGTAAACCAAGGTATCTCTCTTCAAAATTTATTGTATTTGCTTGGAGCATGGCTCTGACTTCATGCTGTCGAATAATGGGACAAGATTCCCCAAAAAGGATAGAGCATTTAGCAGGGTTGAGTAATTGTCCGGTAGCAGCAGTATAAGCATTCAAAATACTCTTAACATGCATTACCTAAGATTGTTTGGCTTCAAAGAATAGGAGTGTATCATCAGCAAACAATAAATGAGAGATTCCCAGGGCTCTACGACATATCTTCACGGGATAAGCGTTCCCTAGTTTGGTTGCACTGTCAAATAGAGTAGACAGACCGTCTGCAACAAACAGGAATAGGAATGGGGATAGAGGATCACCTTGTTGTAGCCCACGCGACGGTGCAAATGAATCCAAGATTGTTCCATTTAGTTTTATGGAATATCTCACAATGGTGACACATGTCATTATCCAGTCAACCCATTTGTGAGTAAAACCAATCTTTTCCATCGTTTGCCTAAGGTAATTCCAATCAACCCTATCATAAGCCTTGGAAAGATCAATCTTGTGAGCACATAAGCCTTCTTCTGGGTCCTTCTCTTGCTTGATATAATGAATGCACTCAAATGCAATTAAGACATTATCTGTGATCATTCTACCCGGAATAAATGTACCCTGAGTAGGAGAAACAATATCATCGAGTACAAGTCTCAGTCTATTCACCAGGAACTTAGCAACAACTTCATAGATAACATTACAAAGGCTAGGGAAAAAATCTATTAATTTAACCGGATTTGGAATTTTCGGAATCAGAACAATGATTGTATCATTAACAGAATCCGGCATGATACCTGAGTTAAAGAATTCCTTAACTGCTGCTATAACATCTGCACGGACCATGAACCAGTTTCTTTGGAGGAATCGAGCAGGAAATCCATCCAATCCCGGGGTCTTTAGCGGTCCAATTTGGAAAATAGCATCCGCTATCTCCTGTTCAGTAAACTCTGCACATACAAATTCATTAATTTAATCATTAACATGTGGTTGCATGAGTTGTACAATAGGAGATGGATCAAGCAAGGGGTCGGCAACAAAGATGCTTTGAAAGTAAGAAGTAGCAGCCTGGCCCATTGCATCTCCAGAATGAACAACCCCATTTGTGTCTTCAAGTTTTTAATATTGTTTTTCCTCGCCCGCCAAATCGCCTTGGCATGGATTTTTTTTTGTATTTTGGTCCCCTTCTTTTAACCAAGCAGTACGAGACCTTTGCAACCACATCATCTCTTCCCAGTATAATAATTCATTCATTTTATCCTCCTCCTTTCTCAGTTCAGCTTGGTCCACATTCATATTCATTAGCTCCTCTAGCCTCATACGAGACTTCTCAATCTCCCTAGTGATATTGCTAGTTTTGGCCCTGCTCCATTGATGCAAGGAGGTCATTACCTGCCCTAGAGCAGGACCAATCTCCCCAAGTTTACGTTTTTGGCCCGGATCTTTCCACATGTTTGCGATAACTTCTGTGAGGGCAGAATCCCTCTCTCACATGATCTCATAGCGCTTAAATTTCTTTGGTTTTGGGCCCAAATCAGCTTCGCACTTGACAAGAAGTGGACAATGATTCGACCGAGGTGAAACAAGATGATGGAACGAGGCAATAGGAAACACTGTAGGATCAAAAGTAGGTCTAGAGGGGGTGATTAGACTACTTGACCAAATAAAAATCTAACCTTTTCCCAATTTTAAGTCTTGGCAGATTTTACCAACTTAGCACAAGTCAAGCAATCAACCTACACATGCAATTCTAAGAGTGTAGCAGTGGGAAGTAAAACATTGCATATGAAGGTAAAGGGAAGGGTTTGGAGAAGGCAAACGCAATGTAGACACGGAGATTTTTGGCGTGGTTCCGATAGGTGGTGCTATCGTACATCCACATTGATGGAGACTTCAACCCACGAAGGGTAACGACTGCGCGAGTCCACGGAGGGCTCCACCCACGAAGGGTCCACGAAGAAGCAACCTTGTCTATCCCACCATGGCCATCGCCCATGAAGGACTTGCCTCACTCGGGTAGATCTTCACGAAGTAGGCGATCTCCTTGCCCTTACAAACGCCTTGGTTCAACTCCACAATCTTGTCAGAGGCTCCCAAGTGACATCTAACCAATCTAGGAGACACCACTCTCCAAAAGGTGATAGACGGTGTGTTGATGATGAACTGCTTGCTCTTGTGCTTCAAATGATAGTCTCCCCAACACTTAACTCTCTCTCACCGATTTGGCTATGGTGGAAAGAAGATTTGAGTGGAAAGCAACTTGGGGAAGGCTAGAGATCAAGATTCTTGTGGTTGGATTAGAATGTCTTAGTCTCAACACATGAGTAGGTGGTTCTCTCTCAAAAAATGAGTAGTGGAAGTGTAGGCACATTCCGATGGCTCTCTCTCAAATGGAGATGGGGGTGGAGGGGTATATATAGCCTCCACACAAAATCCAACAGTTACACACATTTAACCCAACTAGGTCAAACCGAATAGAAGAACTGGTGAGACCGATTCAGTTCAAAATGTGGATGTTAGGAATCTCGGTGGTACCGATATGATCAACTCTGTGGGACAGATGTGCTAGGGCTAGGGGAAAGCCTCATCTCAGTGAGACCAATTGCATAAACTCGGTGAGACCGATTTCAGCAATGAGCAAACAGAGAGTTGGTCAAGCAAACTCGATGGTACCGATCGCTCATTTCGCTGAGACCGAAACGTTACAAAGGGAAACAGAGAGTTTGCAATGCGAACTCGGTGGGACTGATCGCTCATTTCGGTGATATCGCAACATTATGAATGGAAATAGATAGTTTGCAATGTCATCTCGGTGAGACCCAAAGCCGTATCGGTGAGACTGAATTGTCTAGGGTTTCTGGCAGTGGCTATGTCAACAGAACACGGTGGCGCCGGATAGAACAAATCGGTGAGGCCGAGTTTGACTTTAGGTTTTGGACATATGTGGAAATGAGAAAGTGTCTGAGGGTTTTGGAGTAATATCACTAAGCACTTTGAGCAAGTAGACCATTAAGCAACACCTCATCCCCTTTTAATAGTATTGACTTTCCTATGGACTCAATGTGATCTTGGATCACTAAAATGAAAATGAAGAGTCTTGAGCCTTTGCCAATCTTTGTCCTTAGCATTTTGAGGGGTCCACATCTCTAGTCCATGCCATGCCAATCATTAAACTTTCTGAAATATTTAACTTAAATGGATATTAGTTCAATGAGATATATGTTGTTATGAATTAGCAAAACCACCCAGGGATTAGTTGCACTTTCAATCTCCCCCTTTTTGGTAATTGATGACAACATATAGATCAAAGCTTCGACAAATGATAATATGAATGAAATACATCATCGCTTTGAGAAGTATGTGATAATCAAGAGCTCTTCCTAAATTTGTGCATTATTTAAAATTTGCTTTTGAATGCAAATGCACAATCGGTTAGGATCATGGGTAACTCTTCCATGTCACATACATCTTGGTGGAGCGCTCAAAATGATAAGCTATAAAGAATATGCACTCATCACCAAGGGCAAACATCATTGATCATACACAAGTATCATAGATATCATCAAGCAAGCACACATAAAAGCATAGTATGATCAAGCAGATGATCATAAGAGTATCTCACACACAAGCACAAATATTGTAGCATGCATCAAACAAGAAAACGATCAAAACAAATGATTAAACCAGCAAAAGAGGCAACAAAAGGCAAAACACACTCTCTCTCTCTCGAAGCCTAATGATCCATACTCTCTCTCTCTCTCTCGAAGCCTAATGATCTATAGACGTTTTCCCCCTTTGGCAACAAGTTACCAAAAAGCTTGAAAATGCATAGTGCTATGCGGCACTCTAGGCACGATCTCTGGGAGCTCCTGAAGATGTCTTCTAGTTGGTTGCTCCGTGTGCATAGATGGCGTGGAGAGGAGTCCGTCAGCAAAAGCTTCAGCTGCCGGCTGTGGAGCTGGAGGAGTTGAAACCAGAGGTATGACTAAGGCAGTTGCTGCAGGTGCTGACATGTAGTCCTGGTATCACTGACAACTGGCACATCCGAAGACCTTTGTGCCCTTGGAACTTGCTGAAAAGCATCAGTGGTTGGTCTGTCACTCCTATCCTCAATCTCTTCCTAGAGTCTCTCCACAATAGATTGGATCTCTGTGACCTTCACATCTAGATCATGGAATTTGGTCTCAATGATCCTCTCAAGACTTTCATGATTCTGAGTCAGGGTGGCCAAGCCCTTCTCAATCCTCACAGTAGCCTCAAGCAGATAACTGAGTTGATCTTGCTTGGTCTTGAGCATCACTTGTGAAGCATCTGGTACACTAGCTATTTTGCTGCTTTTGCAGCCTTTGCTTTCTCTCTTTTCTCCTGGGCTTCTGCACAAGTTGGATGAGATGCATACATGACAACCTCATTATCCTCAAATTCTGGCCTCAGGTAAAGGCTCTCTTTGTCAAGAAGATATGTCCTTGTCCCCATCTTGGAGTTGATTAGCATCTGTATATGAGGGGCATATCCACATGATCTCTTCTGATCAGCTGCAGTTCTCTTCAATGTTTCAACAATCAGACTCATCACCTTGAATTTTTGGCATTGGGGCCTTGTTCTTCTCAGCAGCAGGGATGTTTCTGGTGGATCTCTTGGGTGCAAAAGGTTTTGAAGATTGAGCAGATGGCTTGGGGGCTATCTTGGGCTTAGATGGAGCAGCCCCAGACCTTATAACACCCCTCATGAGCTTTTGAGTTTTTGCAGGAGGTGCAACTGGCTCTTCCTCCTCCTCTTCTTCAGAATCTCTTATCATGGAAGGTTTGACAATAACTCTGGCACTACTAGGGAAAACCTTATACACATCATCTTAGCAGTAGCGCTAGACAAAAATGGGCGCTACTGCTACTTAGTAGTAGCATGTTTAAATAAACCACGCTACTGCTACTACTTTAGTAGTAGCGCGTGCTACGAAAATGCACTCCTGCTATGTTTGTACTGGGCGCAGATGGCTATCCCCCCTTAGCAGTAGCGCTTATCTGTAACCAGTGCTACTGCTACGTCCCATAGCAGCAGTGCGTATCTAGGAAACGCGCTACTACTTACTTACCTTATCCTACACGCGCCCGACCCTCTCACTCACTCGCTCTCGCTCGCGCCGGTTCCGTCGTCCGTCGCCGTCGCGCTGCTCCTCCACCAAGGTTCCTCCTCCTCCCTCCTCCCTCCTCCCTCCTCCCCCTCCTCCTTCGGTCACTCTCCTCCCATCGCCCCTCCCTCCTCCTCCTTCGGCCGCCCCTCCCTCCTCCTCCTCCGACCGCCTCCTCCCCTCCTTCCCCCGCCCCCTCCCTCCTCCTCCTCCTCCAATCCGACCGCCCCCTCCTCCTCCTTCCCCCGCCCCCTCACTCCCATGATCCCACCGGCCTCCCCCCCCTCCTCCTCTCTCCTTCCTCCTCCCTTCCCCTCCTCCCTCCATCTCTTTTTTTTCTATTTTTTACTGTAGTTTTTTACTATTGTATAATGTAGTTTTTTTACTGATTTAGTAAGTGTTTAGAATAATTAGTAAGTAAATCAATAAAACTAGTTGAACTAGTTTATTTTTAGTAAGAACTAGTTGAATTAATAGAAGTAATGTATTTTTAGTAAGAAGATTAATATAACTAGTTGAACTAGTTTATTTTTAGAAAGAACTAGCTTATTTTTATTTATAGTAAGTTTATTTTTAGTAAGAACTAGTTGAATTAGTAGGACTAGTTGAACATGTCACATTATTAGTGATCGATGTCATATGTATGATACTATTCGGGATGTATTACTGATAAGTAATAGGGTATTTGTTTTTGCAGAAAAATTAGGAGCCCCTCCATCATCCCCGCCGTCGTCCCCGTCACCGACCCCCTCCAACCTCGAGGTGAGACCAGCCAAATCTCCATGTCAATATGAGTCCTATAAGATATGATGTAGATAAAAACATGTATATCTTGTGTTGCTCAAATAGGATATGTGGTTGCCCAAGTGACAAGTAATGTTTGCAGGTTACACCTCCGAGTGGCCTATGTTTTACCGCAGTGTTGATTAATTTCCGTTCCTGCAAATTTCAGGCGCTCGATATGTCCTTTTTTAGCAAAGGTCATGCCAGAATTTTCTGTGAATTTTGGCATGACTTGTGCTAGAATATGTAGGAAATATCGAGCGGCCTGGATTTTCTAGAAAGATAATTAAACGATATTTCGGGTTGACTTTAAGTCTGTCGAGGCCGAAGAATCCCGACTGTTGTCGTGGCAGTCATTTCTCCTTCTTCTCCTTGTGCTAGACCTTTGTTATGCACTAGGGGAAGGAGGAGTAACGACCATCACTGACGGTCAAAAAAACAGTGAGGGAGTGTGTCCACCATATATGAGAGAACGAAGAAGAATGTCGACTGTTGTCGTGGGGGTCGCTTCTCCTTCGTTCCCGTGTGCTAGACATTTTGGTTTAATGCACTCGGGGACGAAGGGAGGAGCGACCATAATCAACGGTCGAATATATACTCCACATGAGCTGAGAGTTTTCAAAAAAACTCGATGGACCGATAGTCAACCTGTGCTGAATAATAATGATATAATTTAGTTTTTGTAGTACATATATTTAATTGTACAAGTCTAATCTTTGAATTATGAACATAGGAAATGTCGTCGGACGAAGAAGGTCCCGGGGAGTGCTCCTGGTGCAGCGACAACCAGGGTTTCTGCGACAGGCCTCACCTGGATGAAGTTCGGCGCTTCAGCATTAAGCTTGAGGAGGCCTTCAATTGTGATACGGTAAGCTATGACGCAAAGTGTTTTTTCGTAATTAAGCTCGACTTCTACTACTTCAACGTGTAATTTTCGTCTTTTACAATTTGACTAGCTTATCCCATGCCATGCAAGACGCTATGTCTTAGAAAGGATGGGTTTTGAAGATCATGAGAGGAATGAAACAAAGAAAATTAACCTAAGGACCCATCATGGTAAGGATTGTGAGGTAAATCTATACAACTCTGAGAGCATATCTCATTTTTGTTGCCCGGGTTGAGAAGCTCTTTGCAAGATGTATGATTTTCAAGATGGTATGTTTGTCACCATGGATCTTGGTGATCCTGACATCAACCAAGACAATTTGGACATTTGGGTCCTTGTTGATACGCTTCCAATTCTACCGCTATGTGAGTTTTCTGAAACATAATTATTAAGTAATTTATATTGTTTATTTCAAAATAGTTGACAGATTATTTCCATTGATAGCTTATTTTCATTCTTCAAAGAATGTGCGGAAGATGGTAGACAGAACCTACTACACCGATGGCTCTGAGTTAACTTATAAGGAGAAAAATCATCTGGTCGCATATTGTACTAAAATTGAGAATTACAATGCCTATTATCGAACTCCTGCACATTATGGTCAATACGTGCCACTAGTGCATGTGTTGAACCACAATAACTTCCATGGAGATGCCCTGATAAGATTTTTTTACTATTACGACATCCGTGCATCTTTTGCATACTTCTAAAACTGAACTACATTGCTAACTACGAAGTTATTACTATGTTTTTCAACAGAAAATCCCGATGGATTGTGTGCCTCATTTGATGTATCAGAATGGTTGCCTTGATGTTTTGAACATACAGCCAGGTCGTCCTACGAATCTCACCTGTCCATACCGGATTTCTAAAACCGGTGAACACATGATAATCAAAGAATGGAAAAAATGTACGGACAATCCTAAGGAGGTTCTTGGAAGCAACATTGTGCGAAAGGCAAGAATTGGAGACAGGATAATCTCCATTCTCCATAATGGAGAGTCAGGGGCTATATTGTTTTATGCTATTTTACCTAAGAAAATATAGTAGGTCCTAAGAGAATGTAGTAGGTCCTATGAGGTACAATATGTTTATGAGAGTTGATGATGAGGAGTAGTTGTGATTATGACTAGTGACCAACTTGTATGTGATGTCTCATTGATGAAAACGGTGATCATGCATGAGGAGGTGTTATATGACAATGATGTATTATGATGATAAGTTGTTAATGATATGATGATGGTGATATTTATTATATCATTGGGTGAAATAACCGCAGATTAGTTTCAACTGGATGTCCATCCACTTGAAACTAGTCCACGGTTCTTTCTCCCAGTGATGTAATAACTCATTATGATGTAAAAACAATCTCTAAATTGCTGCGATATGAAAACTTGTATAAAGGTGTATGGATACAACATGAAATAAAAAAGAAGTAAAATACGGAATAATAGTAGTAGCGCGTGCTCGGAGAAGTGCTACTACTAATTACCGATAGCGCTGATCGTAGAAAGCGCTGCTACTACATCGACATAGCAGTAGCGCGGTCCAGCCCACGCTACTGCTAGCCTTTAGCTGTAGCGCCTTACTAGTAGCGCGGTTCCCCGCACTACTGATAGTCATTAAACCCGCGCTACTGCTAGGGTTTTCCCTAGTAGTGTGGCCATAGTCTTCTTGACTCTCTCCTTCCTCTTCTTTCCTCCAGCAGCCTCTTCCTCTCTTGGTTCAAGAGTGAACTCCATGGTTTCCTAAGTGGAGGCTCTGGTGAAAGGATCGATATAGTTGACTAGAGGGGGGTGAATAGGCAACTAACAATTTTTAGCTTTTCTTTACCAAATTAAACTTTGCATCAAAGTAGGTTGTCTAGATATGCAACTAGGTGAGCAACCTATATGATGCAACAACAACAAGCACACAAGCAACCAAAGGATACAACACAAATAAGCTTGCACAAGTAAAGGCACGAGATAACCAAGAGTAGAGCCGGTGAAGACGAGGATGTGTTACCGAAGTTCCTTCCTTTTGAGCGGAAGTACGTCTCCGTTAGAGTGGTGTGGAGGCATAATGCTCCCCAAGAAGCCACTAGGGCCACCGTATTCTCCTCGCGCCCTCACACAATGCGAGATTCCACTATTGGTGCCCTTGAAGGCGGCGATCGAACCTTTACAAACAAGGTTGGGGCAATCTCCAAAACTTAATTGGAGGCTCCCAACGACACCACGGAGATTCACCACAATGGACTATGGCTCCGCGATTACCTCAATTGTCTAGGGTGCTCAAACACCCAAGAGTAACAAGATCCTCTAGGGATTAGTGGGGGATCAAATTTCTCTTGGTGTAAGTGTAGATCGGGGCCTTCTCAACCAATCCCGAGCAAATCAACAAGTTTGATTGGCTAGGGAGAGAGATCGGGCGAAAATGGAGCTTGGAGCAACAATGGAGCTTAGGGTTGGAAGAGATGGTCAACTAGAGGAAGAAGACACCCCTTATATAGTGGAGAGACAAATCCAACCGTTATCCACTAACCAGCCCGCGACCTGCGATACTACCGCAAGGGCTCACAGTACTACCACGGCGGACCGCAGTACTACCGCTGCTACGGCAGGAGCTAGCCTAGGCCTGAACCGCAAAGGCTGAGGGCGGTACTGCCGCTGACGCGGTACTACCCCTCCCCCTTGCGGTACTACCGCAAGGCAGGATTGGACTATCCTGGGAAGGGCGCGGATGAATAAAAATACATCCATGCCAACTTCCGCTGAAAAATAAACAATGCGAAATTCCGACACGGTACTACCGCGCAGGGAGCGGATGTAAAAAATTATATCTGCCCCTACTTTCGCTCATGTTGTCGTGCCAGACCAGGACTCACGGTACTACCGCGTGCATGGGGCGGTACTACTATGCAGGGCGTGAATGTAAAAAATTACATACACCCCTACAGCCGCACGAGCGGATAAGTCTAGTCCGAGGCCACGGTACTACAACTCCTCAGGAGCGGTACTACCATGGGCACCTACGGTACTACCGCAACCTCGTGCGGTACTACCGCAGGTGCCTGCGGTACTACCGCTCCTAGGAGCAGTACTACTGCATGCCCCTGAACAGCAACACTAGGAATCCTTCTCTTTTGCATATATATGAAGAAAATGGAGGATGCTCCAAAGTGCAAAGGGAAAGACAGTGCAGAGGGAGTAAACGTGTACGTGATGATTCCACCCGAACCTTTCCAACGCGGACCCCCTCTTAATAGTACGGCTTTCCTACGACTCAAATCCACCGAAAAGAAACATAGAAAAATGTTGTCTTCAATAATCTTCGAGGGGCACCAAACCATCTTGTGCCTAGTGACGAAACATCTGAAATACTCAAGGCACACGATTAGTCCGCAAAAGCATTGTCATCAATCACCAAAACACCTTAGGGATAAATATGCCCTTACAATCTCCCCCTTTTTGGTGGATTGATGACAATACGGGATTTGCACAAGGGGACATAATATAGAACATAAGCAAACCCCACATCTCTAAAATATAGACGGGCTCCCCTAGATGCGTGCTATCTAGATAAGTGCTTTGGACTGCACGACATGTATACTAGGATCAACACTCCCCCTATATTTTCGAGACAATGCATATCTTGCAACAATAAGGCTAACACTAAACAAGATAGTAAATATGAGCATAGCATAAATAGCACAATATATCATAGGCTCAATAAGGTCCGATAGAGTGCATATGTCTTACACCATATGAAGGAACAAGTCTCTCGAGCAAACTAAACCAAAGCAAGCAAGGTTCAACGGAACAAATGCGAGCAAATCAAACACAAGCACGACACAAGACTCGCAAATCCCTACACTCTCTCCCCCTTTGGCATCGAGACGCCAAAAAGGCAGAGAGGACACCTACAACACAAGTGGTGGCTCAGGCTGAAAACGACTCATCGTCGGACTCAGCAGCAGGGATGGGCTCCTCCGTCTCCTCCTCAGACTCAGTCCACATGAGGCCTTGCTTGGCCATCCAGTCTGCCTCGGGAGTGATGTGCTTCTTGGATCCGCTAGACACCTCCTCGCCAAGCTTCCTCAAGATCCCCTTGTCGCGACATCGACTCTGCTTCTGAGCAACATGTTGTTGGGGAACGTAGCAGAAATTCAAAAATTTCCTACGAGTCACCAAGATCTATCTATGGAGAGACTAGCAACGAGAGAGAGGAGTGCATCTACATACCCTTGTAGATCGCGAGCGGAAGCGTTCAAGAGAACGGGGTTGAGGGAGTCGTACTCGTCGTGATCCAAATCACCGAAGATACTAGTGCCGAACGGACGGCACCTCCTCGTTCAACACACGTGCAGCCCGGTGACGTCTCCCGTGCCTTGATCCAGCAAGGGGAGAGGGAGAGGTTGGGGAAGACTCCGTCCAGCAGCAGCACGACGGCGTGGTGGTGGTGGAGGAGCGTGGCACTCCAGCAGGGCTTCGCCAAGCATTGCGAGAGACGATGAGGGAGAGGGGTAGGGCTGCGCCAGGGAGAGGAAAACTCATGTGTTTGGCAGCCCCAAAACCCCCACTATTTATAGAGGAAGTGGAGAGGGGTCCGGTCCCCTCCAGATCCCATCTAGAGGGGAGGGGCGGCGGCCAGGAGGGGTGCCTTGCCCCCCAAGCAAGGTGGAGGCGCCCCCTCCCCTAGGGTTTTCAACCCTAGGCACCTTGGGCCCTGGTGGGGGGTGCACCAGCCCACCTGGGGCTGGCCCCTCCCACACTTGGCCCACGCAGCCCTCTGGGGCCGGTGGCCCCACCTGGTGGAGTCCCGGGACCCTCCCGGTGGTCTCGGTACGTTACCGATAGCACCCGAAACTTTTCCGGTGACCAAAACATGACTTCCCATATATAAATCTTTACCTCGGACCATTCCGGAACTCCTCGTGACGTCCGGGATCTCATCCGGGACTTCAAACAACATTCGGTAACCACGTATATCTATTCCCTATAACCCTAACGTCATCGAACCTTAAGTGTGTAGACCCTACGGGTTCGGGAACCATGCAGACATGACCGAGACAACTCTCCGGCCAATAACCAACAGCGGGATCTGGATACCCATGTTGGCTCCCACATGTTCCACGATGATCTCATCGGAAGAACCACGATGTCAAGGATTCAATCAATCCCGTATACAATTCCCTTTGTCTAGCGGTATAGTACTTGCCCGAGATTCGATCGTCGGTATCCCGATACCTTGTTTAATCTCGTTACCGGTAAGTCTCTTTACTCGTTCCGTAACACATCATCCCGCGATCAACTCCTTGATCACATTGTGCACATTATGATGATGTCCTACCGAGTGGGCCCAGAGATACCTCTCCGTCACACGGAGTGACAAATTCGAGTCTCGATTCGTGCCAACCCAACAGAAACTTTCGGAGATACCCGTAGTGCACCTTTATAGCCACCCAGTTACGTTGTGACGTTTGGCACACCCAAAGCATTCCTACGGTGTCTGGGAGTTGCACAATCTCATGGTCTAAGGAAAAGATACTTGACATTTAGAAAAGCTTTAGCATACAAACTACACGATCTTGTGCTAGGCTTAGGATTGGGTCTTGTCCATCACATCATTATCCTAATGATGTGATCCCATTATCAACGACATCCAATGTCCATGGCCAGGAAACTGTAACCATCTATTGATCAACGAGCTAGTCAACTAGAGGCTTACTAGGGACATGGTGTTGTCTATGTATCCACACATGTATCTGAGTTCCCTATCAATACAATTCTAGCATGGATAATAAAAAATTATCATAAACAAGGAAATATAATAATAACCATTTTATTATTGCCTCTAGGGCATATTTCCAACAGTCTCCCACTTGCACTAGAGTCAATAATCTAGTTCACATCACTATGTGATTGTAATGAATCGACACCCATGGGGTTTGATCATGTCTCGCTTGTGAGAGAGGTTATTAGTCAACGGATCTGAACCTTTCAGATCCGTGTGTGCTTTGCAAATCTCTATGTCATCTCCTAGATGCAGCTACCACGCTCTATTTGGAGCTATTCCAAATAACTGTTCTACTATACGAATCCGGTTTACTACTCAGAATAATCCGGATTAGTGTCAAAGTTCGCATCAGCGTAACCCTTTACGACAAACTCTTTTACCACCTCCATAATCGAGAAAATTCCTTAGTCTACTAGTTACTAAGGATAAGTTTGACCGATGTCCTGTGATCCATTCCTGGATCACTCTTGTACCCCTTGACTGACTCATGGCAAGGCACACTTCTGGTGCGGTACACAGCATAGCATACTATAGAGCCTACGTCTGAAGCATAGGGGACGACCTTCGTCCTTTCTCTCTCTTCTGCCGTGGTCATGTCTTGAGTCTTACTCAATACTCACACCATATAACACAGCCAAGAACTCCTTCTTTGCTGATCTATTTTGAACTCCTTCAAAATCTTGTCACGGTATGTATTCATTTGAAAGTACTATTAAGCGCTTTGATCTATCCTTATAGATCTTGATGCTCAATGTTCAAGTAGCTTAATCCAGGTTTTCCATTGAAAAACACTTTTCAAATAACCCTATATGCTTTCCAGAAATTCTACATCATTTCGATCAACAATATGTCAACAACATATACTCATCAGAAATGCTATAGTGCTCCCACTCACTTCTTTGGAACTACAAGTTTCTCATAAACTTTGTATAAACCCAAAATCTATGATCATCTCATCAAAGCATATATTCCAACTCCGAGATGCTTACTCCAGTCCTTAGAAGGATTGCTGGAGCTTTGCATACTTGTTAGCATCTTTCAGGGTTGACAAAACCTTCTGGTTGTATCACATACAACCTTTCCTCAAGAATATCGTCGAGGAAACAATGTTTTGACATCCTATCTGCAAGATTTCATAAATCATGTAGTAATTGCTAATATAATTCCAACAGACTCTTAGCATCGCTACGAATGAGAAAGTCTCATCGCAGTCAACTCCTTGAACTTGTCGGAAAACATCTTAATGACAAGTCGAGCTTTCTTAAAGGTGATACTTACCATCATTGTCCGTCTTTCTTTTCAAATCCATATGTACCCAACAGCCTTACGACCATCAAGTAGTTCTTCCAAAGTCTATACTTTGTTTTCATACATGGATCCTCTCTCAGATTTTATGGCCTCGAGCCATTTGTCAGAATCCGGGCCCACCATCGCTTCTCCATAGCTCGTAGGTTCATTGTTGTCTAGCAACATGACCTCCAAGACAGGATTACTGTACCACTCTGAAGCAGTACGTGTCCTTGTCGACCTACGAGGTTTGGTAGTGACTTGATCTGAAGTTTCATGATCACTATCATCAACTTCCACTTCAATTGGTGTAGGTGCCACAGGAACAACTTCCTGTGCCCTGCTACACACTGGTTGAAGTGATGGTTCAATAACCTTATCAAGTCTCCACCATCCTCCCACTCAATTCTTTCGAGAGAAACCTTTCCTCGGGAAAGGACTGTTTCTAGAAACAATCACTTTTGCTTTCGGATCTGAAATAGGAGGTATACCCAACTGTTTTGGGTGTCCTATGAAGATGTATTTATCCGCTTTGGGTTCGAGCTTATCAGGATGAAACTTTTTCACATAAGCGTCGCAGCCCCAAACTTTCAAGAAACGACAGCTTAGGTTTCTCTAAACCATACTTCATACGGTGTCATCTCAACGGAATTACATGGTGCCCTATTTAAAGTGAATGTGGTTGTCTCTAATGCCCAACCCATGAATGATAGTGGTAATCGATAAGAGACATCATGGTATGCCCCATATCCAATAGGGTGCATCTATGATGTTCGGACACACCATCACACTATGGTGTTCCAGGCGGTGTTAGTTGTGAAACAATTTCCACAATGTCTCAATTGTGTACCAAACTCGCAACTCAGATATCCATCTCTATGATCATATCACAGACATTTTTATCCTCTTGTCACGAAGATCTTCAACTTCACTCTGAAATTACTTGAACCTTTCAATAATTCAGACTTGCGTTTCATCAAGTAAATATACAACATCTACTCAAATCATCTGTGAAGTAACAACACAACGATATCCACTGCATGCCTCAACACTCATTGGACTACACACATCAAAATGTGTTACTTCCAACAAGTTGCTTTCTTGTTCCATTTCACTGAAAACGAGGCCTTTCAGTCATCTTGCCCATGTGGTATGATTTGCATGACTCAAGTGAGTCCAAACGATCCATCTGCATGGAGTTTCTTCATGCGTATATACCAATAGACATGGTTCGCATGTCTCAATCTTTTAAAAAACGAGTGAGTCCAAAGATCCATCAACATGGAGCTTCTTCATGCGTTTTATACCAATATGACTTACATGGCAGTGCCACAAGTAGGTGGTACTATCATTACTATCTTATATCTTTTGGCATGAACATGTGCATCACTAC
Source organism: Triticum aestivum (assembly GCF_018294505.1). Taxonomy (NCBI): domain Eukaryota; kingdom Viridiplantae; phylum Streptophyta; class Magnoliopsida; order Poales; family Poaceae; genus Triticum; species Triticum aestivum. Next base: position 695,302,608 of record NC_057813.1, read on the forward strand.
GATCGAGATTCAATAAACCATTCATTTTAGGTGCAAGACCGTTGAAGGTATTATTCAAATAAACAGAGTAACCATTATTCTCCTTAAATGAATAATGGTATTGTGATAGACATAATCCAATCATGTCTATGCTCAAAGCAAACACCAAATAACAACTATTTAGGTTTAACACCAATCTTGATGGTAGAGGGAGCATGCGATGCTTGATCACATCAATCTTGGAAATACTTCCAACACATATCGTCACCTCGCCTTTAGCTAGTCTCCATTTATTCCGTAGCCTTTTATTTCGAGTTACTAACACTTAGCAACTGAACTGGTATCTTAATACCCTGGTGCTACTAGGAGTACTTGTAAAGTACACATTTAATTCAATGTATATCCAATATACTTCTGTCAACCTTGCCAGCCTTCTCATCTACCAAGTATCTAGGGTAGTTCTGCTTCAGTGACCGTTCCCTCATTACAGAAGCACTTAGTTTCGGGTTTGGGTTCAACCCTAGGTTTCTTCACTGGTGCAGCAACTGATTTGTCGTTTCATGAAGTACCCCTTCTTGCCCTTGCCCTTCTTGAAACTAGTGGTTTCACTAACCATCAACGATTGATGCTCCTTCTTGATTTCTACTTTTGCGGTGTCAAACATCGTGAATATTTCAAGGATCATCATATCTATCCCTGATATGTTATAGTTCATCACGAAGCTCTAGTAGCTTGGTGGCAATGTCTTTGGAGAAACATCACTATCTCATCTGGAAGATTAACTCCCACTCGATTCAAGTGATTGTTGTGCCCAGACAATCTGAGTACAAGTTCAACGATTGAGATTTTCTCCCTTAGTTTGTAGGCTAAGAAGCTCGTCGGAGGTCTTATACCTCTTAACGTGGGCATGAGCCTGAAATCCCAATTTCAGCCCTTGGAACATCTCATATGTTCCGCGACGTTTCTAAAACGTCTTTAGCGCCTCAATTCTAAACCGTTTAACATTACTGAACTATCACGTAGTCATCAAAACATGTACGTCAGATGTTCGCAACATCCACAGACGACGTTCGAGGTTCAGCACACCAAGCGGTGCATTAAGGACATAAGCCTTCTACGCAGCAATGAGGACAATCCTCAATTTACGGACCCAGTTCGCATAATTGCTACTATCAACTTTCAACTAAATTTTCTCTAGGAACATATCTAAAACAGTAGAACTAAAACGCGAGCTACGACATAATTTGCAAAAACCTTTTGACTATGTTCAGGATAATTAAGTTCATCTAATGAACTCCCACTCAGATAGACATCCCTCTAGTCATCTTAAGTGATACATGATCCGAGTCAACTAGGCCGTGTCCGATCATCACGTGAGACGGACTAGTCATCATCGGTGAACATCTTCATGTTGATCGCATCTACTATACGACTCATGTTCGACCTTTCGTTCTCTTGTGTTCCGAGGCCATGTCTGTACATGCTAGGCTCGTCAAGTCAACCTAAGTGTTTCGCGTGCGTAAATCTGGCTTACACCCGTTGTATGTGAACGTTAGAATCTATCACACCCGATCATCACATGGTGCTTCGAAACAATGAACTTTCACAACGGTGCACAGTTAGGGGGAACACTTTCTTAAAATTATTATGAGGGATCATCTTATTTACTACCGTCGTTCTAAGAAAATAAGATGCATAAACATGATAAACATCACATGCAATCAAAAAGTGACATGATATGGCCAATATCATCTTGCTCCTTTTGATCTCCATCTTCGGGGCTCCATGATCATCATCGTCACCAGCATGACACGATGATCTCCATCATCATGATCTCCATCATCGTGTCTCCATGAAGTTGTCTCGCCAACTATTACTTCTACTACTATGGCTAACGGTTTAGCAATAAAGCAAATTAATTACATGACGTTTATGTTGACACGCAATACATAAATAAATTAAGACAACTCCTATGGCTCCTGCCGGTTGTCATACTCATCGACATGCAAGTCGTGATTCCTATTACAAGAACATGATCGATCTCATACATCACATATCATTCATCACATTCTTTTGGCCATATCACATCACATAGCATACCCTGCAAAAACAAGTTAGATGTCCTCTAATTGTTGTTTGCATGTTTTACGTGGCTGCTATGGGTTTCTAGCAAGAACGTTTCTTACCTACGCAAATGCCACAATGTGATATGCCAATTGCTATTTACCCTTCATAAGGACCCTTTTCATCGAATCCGATCCGACTAAAGTGGGAGAGACTGGCACCCGCTAGCCACCTTATGCAACAAGTGCATGTCAGTAGGTGGAACCTGTCTCACGTAAGTGTACGTGTAAGGTCGGTCCGGGCCGCTTCATCCCATAATACCGTCGAAACAAGATAGGACTAGTAACGGTAAGCATATTGAACAAAATCAACGCCCACAACAACTTGTGTTCTACTCGTGCATAGAATCTACGCAATAGACCTAGCTCATGATGCCACTGTTGGGGAACGTAGCAGAAATTCAAAAATTTCCTACAAGTCACCAAGATCTATCTATGGAGAGACTAGCAACGAGAGAGAGGAGTGCATCTACATACCCTTGTAGATCGCGAGCGGAAGCGTTCAAGAGAACGGGGTTGAGGGAGTCGTACTCGTCGTGATCCAAATCACCAAAGATCCTAGTGCCGAACGGACGACACCTCCGCGTTCAACACACGTGCAGCCCGGTGACGTCTCCCGTGCCTTGATCCAGCAAGGGGAGGTTGAGGAAGACTCCGTCCAGCAGCACCATGACGGCTTGGTGGTGGTGGAGGAGCGTGGCACTCCAGCAGGGCTTCGCCAAGCATTGCGAGAGACGATGAGGGAGAGGGGTAGGGCTGCGCCAGGGAGAGGAAAACTCATGTGTTTGGCAGCCCCAAAAACCCCACTATTCATAGGGGAAGGGGAGAGGGGGCCGGCCCCCTCCAGATCCCATCTAGAGGGGAGGGGCGGCGGCCAGGAGGGGTGTCTTGCCCCTCAAGCAAGGTGGAGGCGCCCCCCTCCCCTAGGGTTTTCAACCCTAGGTGCCTTGGGCCCTGGTGGGGGGCGCACCAGCCCACCTGGGGCTGGTCCCCTCCCACACTTGTCCCAGGCAGCCCTCTGGGGCCGGTGGCCCCACCTGGTGGACCCCCGGGACCATCCCGGTGGTCCCGGTACGTTACCGGTAGCACCCGAAACTTTTCCGGTGACCAAAACAGGACTTCCCATGTATAAATCTTTACCTCCGAACCATTCCGGAACTCCTCGTGACGTTTTGGATCTCATCCGGGACTCCGAACAACATTCGGTAACCACGTATATCTATTCCCTATAACCCTAGCGAACCTTAAGTCTGTAGACCCTACGAGTTCGGGAACCATGCAGACATGACCGAGACAACTCTCCAGCCAATAACCAGCAGCGGGATCTGGATACCCATGTTGGCTCCCACATGTTCCACGATGATCTCATCAGATGAACCACGATGTCAAGGGTTCAATCAATCCTGTATACAATTCCCTTTGTCTAGCGGTATAGTACTTGCCCGAGATTCGATCGTCGGTATCCCGATACCTTGTTCAATCTCGTTACCGGTAAGTCTCTTTACTTGTTCTGTAACACATCATCCCGCGATCAACTCCTTGATCATATTGTGCACATTATGATGATGTCCTACCGAGTGGGCCTAGAGATACCTCTCCGTCACACGGAGTGATAAATCCCAGTTTCGATTCGTGCCAACCCAACAGACACTTTCGGAGATACCCGTAGTGCACCTTTATAGCCACCCAGTTACGTTGTGACGTTTGGCACACCCAAAGCATTCCTACGGTGTCCGGGAGTTGCACAATCTCATGGTCTAAGGAAAAGATACTTGACATTTAGAAAAGCTTTAGCATACGAACTACACGATCTTGTGCTAGGCTTAGGATTGGGTCTTGTCCATCACATCATTCTCCTAATGATGTGATCCCGTTATCAACGACATCCAATGTCCATGGTCAGGAAACCGTAACCATCTATTGATCCACGAGCTAGTCAACTAGAGGCTTACTAGGGACATGGTGTTGTCTATGTATCCACACATGTATCTGAGTTTCCTATCAATACAATTCTAGCATGGATAATAAACAATTATCATAAACAAGGAAATATAATAATAACCATTTTATTATTGCCTCTAGGCCATATTTCCAACACATGTGCCGTATACTGACCCTGAGACTGCATGCAGAACAACTTTTTCATCTTTGACTTGAGCTTCTTCGTCCAAGATGGCTCAGAAGAGGGAGGAGTGTATCCATCAGAACTATCCTCATCAGCTTCCTCCTCCTCGATCTCATCCTCATCCACATCCATTGTGGCAGCCGCGGCCTCAGCAAAGGTGGTGGTGTTGGCCCATTGGCTCTTGATGCGAAGCTTGATGGGCTCATGACGAATCCATCCGGGGGCCTCGAACTCCTCATTGGGGAGAAGCTTCTCCCACGTCTTGGAGATCAAGTGAAACAGATAAGGCCCATAGATGGGGACCTTACATTTGAGCACCGCAAACTGAAGCTCGCACCACATGATGTGTGAGACATCAAGGGGTTGAGTCTGAACCGGACGCGCATCCTCACACAGGAGCATCATATCCACCAGATAGGCATGCACCTGGCCCACACCGATGCGTGGGAAGAGGGTGTTGCAGAAGATCCGATGCATGATGTCGAGGAAGGAGTTCAGCACCCACACCTTCTTCTTGCTGGCAAGAGTCTTCTCAACGAGGAAGGGATGGAGTTTGTTCTTGTTGGCAGATTCAACGTTGGCATGAGGGCGAACTCCAGTGGGCGTGTCGAGCCCATCATCAGGAACATGAAGCAGATCCATGAACTCCTTCCATTTAGCAGTCAACTCTTGACCATTGGTCATCCATGTCATGGTCCTTGCTTCATCAGAGTGGAAGTGGACCGAAGCAAAGAACTGAGCCACAATGACTGGGTCAAAGTCCAAGTGAAAGGTCAGCATGTGCTCAATGCCAAACTGCTCCACCAGATCCAAAGCTTCTCCAAAGTAGTTACGGTGCTTTTCTTGCCTCATGTGATGCATGTCAATCCAGTGAAATTCCACATAATGGTTCTGCTTGGCCTTGATCACATCCATATAGATGAGGTTATGTTGCTTGGTCCAGAATAATCATTCCCTCTGAAGTTGGCTCGGGGATTCACATAGGGGTCCATCTTTCGTCGAACAATGAACTCGGCCAGAGGCATCTCATCCATGCCCATGACGGGCTCCTTCTGCTTGTTGGCGGTGTGCTTGGTTCTGCGTTGGGGGGCATTGGAGCCCTCTGGAGCTTCATCTTGGTTGCGCAGCCTCTTGGACCCGATGTCACGGATTGGACTGGAACGGCGAGCAGGAGCACCTGGGCCACCACCTAAAACACACACCACAAAACAAACATGCAAGATACGCGAGAATGATCAATGCAAAGAACACAACAAAGCAGGTGAAACAAGTAGACATAGCACGTGATAATTGCCACATGAGGGATTTGAGACAACGGTAGTATCGCAGTGCGGTGCAGTACTAAAATTTTAGTGCTGCTCCTAGCCACGGTAGTACCGCGCCAGGGAGGCACGGTAGTATCGTGTCTAGGTGCGGCAGTAAAATTTTAGTGTCGTGCCTAGCGCGGTAATACCGCTCCGGACGAGCGGTAGTACCGCACCGGAGATGCGGTAGTACCGCACGGTTGCAGATCCGAAACCACAACTAGATCTGTGCATAGTCGTGACAACAACGCGGTACTACGGTCGATCAAATCCATCACAGGGCAACATAGAAAGTACCATCTCTACGCATTACTTCTCTCCTACATTCTACTCTTGCAAAGATTTAGCCTAAAATCTCAAGAACATCATGCATCTCCCCACAAACCTAGAAGCAAAAGAACGAGCCAAAAAGAGAGGGATTTGGGGGAAAACCTGGGTCCATGGCAAGAGGAAGTGGTGGGGAATGATCCCACCGGTCGAAATCCGAGGAGAGCGGTTGGAGACGGAGATCCGGCGAGGGCCTCCGGTGCCGGTCTTGGGCAGGAGAGAGAGGCAGCGTAGGGAGAAAGAGTGAATGGGTATGGGGGAGTTGGAACTCCCCCTGCCTGCTCTTAACCCCCACGCGCTCTCTACTTCGCGGTAGTATCGCGCGTCCTTGCGGTAGTACCGTCCGGGCAGAAGTACCGTGCCATGGGCGGTAGTACTGCTCCACCAGCGGCAGTAAAAAATTACCGTCGTGCTGGTTGCGGTAGTACCATGTCCTTGCGGTAGTACCATGGCAGGCCACGGTAGTACTGTGGACCCAAGAAAATGCAGTTTTAAACAAAAGGAAGAACCACCTTTGCACGGAACCTTCAAGCGAATGAACAACCAGCGAGCTAACAAACTAGACACCACAAGCACAAGCTCGACACGAAGAATGAAAAGCAAGAGACAACAAGGACCAAAAACGAGACACAACCTCTCCACGAAGAGGGCGGTGGCCGGAGCCACCTATTTTTGAGTCGATTGGTATGACACCACAAAGAATTATCCTTGGGCCCATGACCAAAACTCGTCTTTGAAGCACAAGTATCATCAAAAATGGCTAATGTGAAAAAGTTGGTCAATTTATGCATAATGGGGGAGGGAGAGTTCATTGAGAGAACAACACTCCCCCTATGTCCATGCCTACACCTAAACTAGACAACAAGTTGAGTGTGATGGGGTGTGCAAGGGTTCAAGTCACATTGCTCAAATCAATGATATTTAGCTCATTCCTTAACTCGTGAAATCTTGCTTCATCCAAGGGCTTCGTGAAAATATTTGCAAGGTTATCATGAGTGTTGACATAGTTGAGCTCGATCTCCCCTCGCCTAATATGATCCCGGATGAAGTGATACCGAATCTCAATATGCTTCGTCTTGAAGTGTTGCACCGGGTTGAGAGAAATCTTAATGGCACTTTCATTGTCACACCAAAGAGGCACTTTGTCACAAATGACACCGTAATCCTTTAAAGTTTGCCTCATCCATAAGAGTTGTGCACAACAACTACCGACTGCCACATACTCCACTTCGGTGGACGAGAGGGACACACAACTTTGCTTCTTGGAAGACCAACCCACCAAATAGCAACCAAGAAATTGGCACCCTCCGGAAGTGGACTTCCTATCCACTTTGTCTCCCACCCAATCGGAATCTGGATATCCTTCAAGCTTGAAGTTTGCTCCTCTTGGGTACCATAAGCCAAAGTTTGGGGTATGAGCCAAATATCGAAAGATTCGTTTGACCGCCACAAAGTGGCTTTCCTTCGGTGCGGCTTGAAACCGTGCACAAATTCCCATACTCAACATGATATCCGGTCTAGATGCACAAAGGTAAAGCAAGAAGCCAATCATGGAGCGATATACCTTTTGATCCACCGCTTTACCATTTGGATCAATGTCAAGTTGGCACTTGGTGGGCATTAGGGTGGAAGCCGGCTTGACATCACTTAGCTTGAATCTCTTTAGCATGTCTTGAGTGTATTTGGCTTGGTTGATGAAGGTTCCTTCTCTTCTTTGCTTGATTTTGAACCCGAGAAAGAACTTCAACTCTCCCATCATAGACATCTTGAACTTTGAGGTCATGAGAGCGGCAAATTCTTCATTGAAAGCTTTGTTAGGGGAACCAAAAATAATATCATCAACATATAGTTGGCACACAAACAACTCCCCTTTGACCTTCTTAGTAAAAAGAGTGGGGTCGATTTTCCCGATTTCGAACCCACGATCTTGTAACAACTCCATAAGATGCTCATACCACACATGTGGGGCTTGTTTAAGGCCATAGAGCGCCTTGTGGAGTTCGTACACATGATCGGGGAAGTAGGGATCTTCGAACCCGGGGGGTTGTTTGACATACACCAACTCATTAATGGGACCGTTAAGAAAAGCAATCTTCACATCCATTTGTTGCAACATGAAATTATGATGAGAAGCATAAGCAATCAACAAACGGATAGATTCAAGGCGAGCAACGGGAGCAAAGGTTTCACCGTAGTTGGTACCCTCGACTTGGGAGTAGCCTTGTGCCACCAAGCGAGCCTTGTTGCGAACAATGATCCCATGAGCATCTTGCTTGTTCTTGAATATCCACTTGGTTCCAATGACATTATGACTCCCGGTTGGCCTTGGCACTAATTTCCACACTTGGTTATGCTCGCAGTTGTTGAGTTCTTCATGCATGGCATTGAGCCAATCCGGGTCCTCGAACGCCTCATAGACCTTTTGGGGTTCGACACAAGAAACAAACGCGTGATGTTCACAATAGTTTGCTAGTTGTCTATGAGTGCTTACCCCCTTTCTTAGGCTTCCAACCACATTCTCCATGAGATGGCCTTTGGTAGTGAGCTTGAAAGCAATCTTTGCAGCACAACACTCTAATTCCTCCTCGGATGTGAACAAAGGAGGGGTAACTTGTTCATCTTGAGCGCCGTCTTGAGCTTGTTCTTGATCTTGAGCTTGCTCTTGGTCTTGAACTTGCTCAAAGAGTCGAACTTGACCTTGGGCATCATTTGGTGGTTCGCCACCATCTTGAGGTTGATCTTGCCCTTGATCTTGTTCACTAGGTTGAGGGCCTTCACTTTGTTCTTCGGAAGCGTGTGGGTCTTGGGTTGGTGATGGCTCCACTTGAGTGGAGCATTGTCCTTCTCCTTCGGCCACAAGGGGTTCCTCAATGGGTAGGATATGACCAACACCCATTCTTCTTATGGCTTGGGGAGGAATTTCATCACCTACATCACAAGTACCACTTTGCTTCACTTAGGAGCCGTTATTCTTGTCAAACTCCACGTTACACGTCTCCTCAATGAGTCCGGTGGACTTGTTGAGGACACGGTAAGCATGAGAGTTTGTAGCATAACCAACAAATATGCCCTCATAAGCTCTAGCCTCAAATTTAGACAAACGAACACCTTTCTTGAGAATGAAACACTTACACCCGAACACCCGGAAGTACTTGAGGTTCGGCTTGTTACCGATAAGTATTTCATAAGGAGTCTTGTTCAAGCCTTTGCGGAGGTAGAGCCGATTGGATGCATGACATGCTGTGTTGATGGCTTCGGCCCAAAAGTCGTAAGGAGACTTGAAATCCGCCATCATGGTCCTTGCCGCATCCATCAACGTCTGGTTCTTCCTCTCTGCTACACCATTTTGTTGAGGGGTGTAAGGTGCAGCATACTGATGCTTGATCCCCTCATCACTGAGAAACTCATCCAAGGTGTAGTTCTTGAACTGGTGTCGTTATCACTCCTTATTATCAGGATCTTTGCATCATGTTGACGTTGAGCTTCATTTGCAAAGTCGATGATGGTTTGTTGAGTCTCGCTCTTCCTCTTGAAGAAATATACCCAAGTATATCTTGAATAGTCATCCACGATCACCAAGCAATATTGTCTACCCCCAAGACTATCAAAGGATGGAGGCCCAAAGAGATCCATGTGAAGGAGCTCCAAGGGTCTCTTCGAGTAGATGATAGTCATGGGAGGGTGAGCCGTCTCATGAAGCTTTCCCTCGATACAAGCACTGCAAGCACGATTTTTGGCAAAACTAACATTTGTTAGTCCATGGACATGGTCCCCCTTGAGAAGACTTTGCAAAGATCTCATATTGACGTGGCCTAAACGGTGATGCCAAAGCCATCCCACATCAAGATCTCCATCATCATGATCTCCATCATCATGATCTCCATTATTGTGTCTCCATGAAGTTGTCTCGCCAACTATTACTTCTACTACTATGGCTAACGGTTTAGCAATAAAGTAAAGTAACTACATGGCGTTATTCAATGACACGCAGGTCATACAATAAATAAAGACAACTCCTATGGCTCATGCCGGTTGTCATACTCATCGACATGCAAGTCGTGATTCCTATTACAAGAACATGATCAATCTCATACATCACATATATTTCATTCATCACATCCTTTTTGGCCATATCACATCACACGACATATGCTGCAAAAACAAGTTAGACATCCTCTAATTGTTGTTGCAAGTTTTTACGTGGCTGCTATAGGTTTCTAGCAAGAACGTTTCTTACCTACGCCAAAACCACAACGTGATATGCCAATAGCTATTTACCCTTCATAAGGACCCTTTTCATCGAATCCGATCCGACTAAAGTGGGAGAGACAGACACCCGCTAGCCACCTTATGCAACTAGTGCATGTCAGTCGGTGGAACCTGTCTCACGTAAGCGTACGTGTAAGGTCGGTCCAGACCGCTTCATCCCACGATGCCGCCGAAACAAGATAAGATTAGTAGTGGCAAGTAAAATGACAAAATCGACGCCCACAACAAACTTGTGTTCTACTCGTGCATAAAAACTACGCATAGACCTAGCTCATGATGCCACTGTTGGGGATCATTACAGAAATTAAAAAATGTCTATGCATCACCAAGATCAATCTATGGAGTAACTAGCAACGAGAGAGAGGGGAGTGCATCTTCATACCCTTGAAGATCGCGATACGGAAGCGTTGCAAGAACGCGGATGAAGGAGTCGTACTTGAAGCGATTCAGATCGCGGTGGATTCCGATCTTAGCGCCGAACAATGGCACCTCCGCGTTCAACACACGTGTAGCCTGGTGACGTCTCCCGCGCCTTGACCCAGCAAGGAGGAGGGAGAGTTTGAGGAAGATGGCTCCAACAGCAGCACGACGGCGTGGTGGTGATGGAGTCGCAGTTCTCCCGCAGGGCTTCGCCAAGCTCGTGCGGAGGAGGAGAGGTGTTGGAGAGGGGAGGGGCTGCACCTTGGATGTGGTGTTGCAGCCCTCCCCTCGCCCCTCTATTTATAGGAGAAGGGGAAGGGGGGCCGGCCCCTCTAGATGGGATCTAGAGGGAGGGCGGACAAGAGGGAGGGGGCTTGCCCTCCAAGCAAGGGGAGGCGCCCCCCTTAGGGTCCCCCCCCAAACCCTAGGCGCATAGGCCCTAGGGGGGCTGGCGCCCAGCCCTCTTGGGGATGGTTCCCTTCCACCTACAGACCATAAGGCCCTCTGGGGTAGGTGGACCCTCCCGGTAGACCCCCGGAACCCCGGTGGTCCCGGTACAATACCGGTATACCCCGAATATTTCCGATGACTGTATGATGACTTCCCATATATAAATCTTCACCTCAGGACCATTCTGAAACTCCTCGTGACGTCCGTGACTCCGAACAACATTCGTTAATCACATACAAATCTTCCTTATAACCCTAGCGTCATCGAACCTTAAGTGTGTAGAACCTTAAGTCTATGTATTCACACATGTATTACGGTTTTCGGTTAATACAATTATAGCATGAATAGTAGACAATTATCACGAACAAGGAAATATAATAATAATCATTTTATTATTGCCTCTAGGGCATATTTCCAACACTCCCTCCTTCACAAACGTTTTCTTGATAGGGGGAGGTCGTTTGGTCTTGTCGTTCTTCTTCTTATTCTTGGACTTGGGTGCGAACCCAACTCCCTCCTTGGCCACAACTTCCTTTTGCTTTCTCAAAAGGTCATTGAGGTTCTTCTCACCTTGAATACATGTCACAAGGCCTTTCTCCAGTTGCTCTTTCAACTTGGCATTTTCCTCCACAAGATGCACATGCTCACAACACGAGTTAGTAGCATTTGTGTTATCAAATAAGACCATATGAGGAAAGGTGGCTTTCTCCTTGGTTAGCTTCACTTGGAGTTGATCACGAGACTCCTTGAGGCTAGCATGAGCACCCTTCAAGGCCTTGTGAGCCTTGTCAAGTAAATCAAACTCATCTTTAAGTCTAGCAAGGTCAACCCCAAGTTTAGCCTTCTCGGAGTTTAGCACACGAGAGACAACAAGAGCATGGTCAAGATCTTTATTTAATTTAGCATGGTCATCGTTGTGTGACTCCTCAAGAGCCAAACGATGCCCACGCTCTCCCTCAAGAGCATTAGAGAGATCCGGTATCTCATCGGCATAGTCACGACTATGACCTTCCATCTTAGAGATGGTTTCTTCATGAGCCTCGATCATGTCATTGGCTTCACCAAGTTGTTCCACGAGAGAAATGAAGTGCTTCTTGGATTTTCCCATGAGTTTAGTCATAAAAGACTCAAATTCATTCATCTCTTCATTAGACCCCTCATTTTCATCAATGCAATCCGTCAGGGAGGGATTAGTAATGATGGTGGTTTTGATGTTGGGGGTTACCTTGTTAGTGGCTTTAGCCATGAGACACTTGGCGGTGATGTTCTCGTTGGGTGAATCGAAGAGAGACACCCGGGGAGTTGTGACAGTGGCAATGGAGGCCATGGCCATTGCTTCATCATCTTCATCATCATCGTCATCATCATGGTATTCTTCTTGAACCACCAACCCTCGAGTAGGAGTCTTTTTGGTGAAGTTGTTCTTGTTGGGGAAGGACTTGGCTTTGTCTTTTCGAATGAGCTTGCCACCATTGTCTTCCCGCTTCTCGTAAGGATAATCCACAACGAAGTGGCTCACATTGCCACAATTGTAATCTCACTCTTTGCTTGCCCTTGAAGCCACTTGAGTTGTTCTTGTTGAAGTTGGGCCTTGTGTTCTTCTTGCTCCAAAATTGCCTTGAAGCAAGAGCCATGTGCTCATGATAATCATATTTTGTATCTTCGGGGTTGCTCTCCTCATCTTCCTCTTCTTCCTCTTCTTCCACAATGGACTATGGCTCCGCGGTGACCTCAACCGTCTAGGGTGCTCAAGCACCCAAGAGTAACAAGATCCGCTAGGGATTAGTGGGGGGAATCAAATTTCTCTTGGTGAAAGTGTAGATCGGGGCCTTCTCAATCAATCCCGAGCAAATCAACAAGTTTGATTGGCTAGGGAGAGAGATCGGGCGAAAATGAAGCTTGGAGCAACAATGGAGCTTAGGGTTGGAAGAGATGGTCAACTAGAGGAAGAAGACACGCCTTATATAGTGGAGAGACAAATCCAACCATTATCCACTAACCAGCCCGCGACAAGTGGTACTACCGCCCAAGACAAGCGGTACTACCGCAAGGGCTCATGGTACTACCGCGGCGGACCGCGGTACTACCGCTGCTATGGCATGAGCTAGCCCAGGCCTGAACCGCAAAGGCTGAGGGCGGTACTGCCGCTGACGCGGTACTACCGCTCCCCCTTGCGGTACTACCGCAAGGTAGGATTGGACTAGCCTGGGAAGGGTGCGGATGAATAAAAATACATCCGTGCCAACTTCCGTTGAAAATAAAACAATGCAAAATTCTGACACGGTACTACCGCGCATGGCATGTGGTACTACCGTGCAGGGAGCGGATTTAAAAAATTACATCCGCCCCTACTTCCGCTCATGTTGTCGTGCCAGACCAGGACTCACGGTACTACCGTGCGCATGGGGCGGTACTACCGTGCAGGGCACGGATGTAAAAAAATTACATCCGCCCCTATAGCTGCACGAGCGACTGAGTCTGGTCCGAGGCCATGGTACTACAACTCCTCAGGAGCGGTACTACCGTGGGCACCTACGGTACTACCGCAACCTCGTGCGGTACTGCCGCAGGTGCCTGCGGTACTACTGCTCCTAGGAGTAGTACTACCGCATGCCCCTGAACAACAACACTAGGAATCCTTCTCTTTTGCATATATATGAAGAAAACGGAGGATGCTCCAAAGTGCAAACGGAAAGGGGGTGCAGAGGGAGTAAACGTGTACGTGATGATTCCACCCGAACCTTTCCAACGCGGACCCCCTCTTAATAGTACGGCTTCCCTACGACTCAAATCCACCAAAAAGAAACGTAGAAAAACACCGTCTTCAATAGTCTTCGAGGGGCACCAAACCGTCTTGTGCATAGTGACGAAACGTCTGAAATACTCAAGGCACATGATTAGTCCGCAAAAGCATTGTCATCAATCACCAAAACACCTTAGGGATAAATATGCCCTTACATCTGGCTTTAGACATGGGCTTCCTCTTGGCAGGAGGAGCTTTTACCTTCATACCACGCTTTGTGGCAGCAACATACTCCTTCTTGAGCACTTTCCTCCTTGAGTTCACCTCCTCATCAACAACGAAGTCCTCATCCTCTAAATCTGAGGTTCTCTTCTTCTTTTGCCTAGTAGCAGCCTTAGGCAAGTTGCTTGGGGTGCTTCTGCTACCATCATCATAACCGCTATTGGAGGGACTAGTACCCTCACTGAGATTCACCTGCTCCTCAGACCTGTTCTAACTGTCACTGCCCTCTGACATCTCTGAAACTGATCCTATGAATAGATAGGTATAAATAGAATGGATGAGCATCACAAAGCACAACTATTTTTTTTAAAAAAGGGTCAAAAACTTAACTTTAGTTTTCTGCAGAAAGCATTTCAGAGCTACCGATATGACAAACTCGGTGACACCAAAGCAGCAACAGAGTCTAAACATGCAATTTTGGTCAGACCGAAATGCAGTTCGGTGACTCCGAGATGCTAGGATTTCACAGAGTGAGTGACTTCGGTCACACCGATTCGTACGCTTCGGTCAGACCGAGTTGTACTTGTGCAATGGCCTGAGCCAAATCGGTGAGATCGAGATCCTCAGATTGGTCAGTCCGAGATGAGTTCGGCGGAAACCTAACCCTAAGTTTTTAAATCAAATCTAATCTAATGGAACTTTTCATTGGATAGATTGATCTCATTCATGGCAAGAATAATGGCAATAATCTCTTTGCAAGAATCAGAAAAAGGAACACACAAAGAGGTCGAATTCGTACCCTAACTTGGCGACAAACTCGCTACGACGACAAGGGCAGTGAGATTTCTGTTGACGGCGACGAAGTCCAGCGGCAGGAGGACGCTGGCGACAACGGAGACGATCCGGAGACCAAGGGGCGACAGAGCTAGGAGGTGCGGACGAGTGGTTTGGAGGAGTTTCCAAAATTTCAACCCATGGTATATATACCCAGTCACTGTCGGTGTGACCGAGTGGAACGACTCGGTGGCACCGAGATGCAAAACTGCTAGCCGTTACTACAACTCGGTGTGACCGAATTGTTTAAATCAGTTGCACCGAGGTGAAAACCTAGATCAACTTAATGAATTCAGTAAGACCGAGTATAATGAATCAGTCGGACCGAGATGCATTAAGAGGTTTTGGAAGTTTAAGCCCTTGACGGATTGCTGGCTCTGAGTGCTCCTCACCCAGAGGGTCCAAATTCGACTTGTTCAAGCTTTGTGACGTAGCATGATTAGAGTTTGAGACGAGAAAAGCATAGATATCTAGAGGGAGTACTTAGGCATTCTTGTCCATCCATTTCGCAAAAAGGAAAGGCAAACAATCAAAGCAACAAATGGATGTCCTTTAATAGAGAAAATTATGCAACCAACATGCTCACACAATAAGATAGCAAATGAAATATGGGGTAAAACATGCACAAAACACTCTAGCATCTATCAAGCAATTGGCGATGACTAGGTCATCTATATATGAGTATATTGACTCGGTGGGACTGGTATGATCAACTCGGTGGGACCGATGTGCTAGGGCTAGGGCAAAACCTCATCTCGGTGAGACCAATTGCATAAACTCGGTGAGACTGATTTAAACAATGAGCAAACATAAAGTTGGTCAAGCAAACTCGGTCGGACTGAACGCTCATTTTGGTGAGACTAAAATGTTACGAAGGGAAACAGATAGTTTGCAATGCGAACTCGGTGGGACGGATCGCTCCGGTGAGACCAAAACATTACGAAGGGAAATAGAGAGTTTGCAATGCCATCTCGGTGAGACCGAGAGCCTTATCGGTGAGACCAAATTGTCTAGGGTTTCTGGCAGTGACTATGTTAACAGAACTCGGTGGCGCCAGATAGAACAAATCGGTGGGGCCGAGTTTGACTTCAAGTGGCTGAGGGTTTTGGAGCAATATCACTAAGCACTTTGAGCAAGTAGACCATTAAGCAACACCTCATCCCCTTTTAATAGTATTGGCTTTCCTATGGACTCAATGTGATTTTGGATCACTAAAATGAAAATGAAGAGTCTTGAGCCTTTGCCAATCTTTGTCCTTAGCATTTTGAGGGGTCCACATCTCTAGTCCATGCCACGCCAATCATTGAACTTTCTGAAATATTTAACTTGAATGGATATTAGTTCAATGAGCTATATGTTGTTATGAATTACCAAAACCACCCGGGGATTAGTTGCACTTTCAAACATGTACCTCAAGTCCAGATTCGCAACTCCGCGATCTAACCGTACTTTAACATTTGCTGCACCACTCCTCTTATTATCAAAAGTATATGGCCTTCCAGCAAAACCCAAATCAGCTAGCTCACACACTTCCGGTGAATCCCGAGAAGCAAGCATTTGGGCCGGCGCACACGGCGTGTTGGAAAAATGTTCAAAATCCCACAATGGTTCATTAAAATCTCCAACAGCCAACCAAGGAAGATCATTCTGGGTAGCTATATCTTCCATCAAGGACCACATGAAGTGTCCATTCTCAACACGGGGCTCTCCATACACGCATGTCAGGTGCCATTTAGTCTCTCCAGGAGCTTGGATGTGTGCATCAATGCATCTTGAATTTGCAAGCCTAATATACACTGTCCAATTTTCATGCCAATAGAGAGCAAGCCCCCCACTATTACCATCACTACTAACACCTTCAAAACCTCGCAGACCAAACCTATCTCATTAGCTTTTCATCTTATCCTTACTTTGCCTAGTTTCGCAAAGGAAAACTAGGCTAGAGGAATGCGACTAGATCATAGTCGCTAGGCCTCGAACTGTCTGGGAGTTCCCCCACCCCCCGGTAGTTCCAACTTAGGATAGTCATTGCCCCCGGCGGTCCTCCACCATGAAGGCCACTGATCTTCTGGTTGTTGTACTGTCAATTGCCATACCATTTCCTCCTTTTAGCTTCTTTTTATTCACATTTTTCTGTGGCATTCCAGTTATGTTATTATTCAGTAGCTCCTCTCCTAGTGCCTCAAACTGATCAATAATAAGATAAGTATCTCCCAAAGGAACAATTGCACCGCTATTCATTTCAAAGACATCCGCTACAGCAGAACCTGTAGGAAGGGGGCCTGAGTCCTCTGCGTCTCTTTTACGAAGGACATTAAGATCATCCTTTTGCTGTTCTTTCTCTACACCGAGCTCAGACACTCCGTCGGTCTCCATTTTGAAGTAGAGTTTGCATCATCCAACTATCACATACACCACCATGCCGATGATGAACAACATACCGTGGACAATTTGTTCTCACGACATACTGGTGTTCGGTCCAATTGGATCACATTGGGTTGTTTAGTTGCCATGTATGTGTGCACTGGTGCACATGCTAATTATACCATTGTAACTTCTCCATGTAATATTTATTTATCTCGCTGTCTTCATCAACAAATTCAACAATATATATCTAAGAAGTCAAATGAAATGAATATCATACCATCATGATTGAGTCACAACTGTTGCCGGCATGAAGATCTGCAATGCTAGAGTATTTTCTTGATCCACCTTTGGTGCCGGATAAGACAAGTAGTATGGGTCGGATGGAGTAGCACATATGTTGATGCAAAGTTGGATGGAAATGACATACCTTGGTTTAGAAAGAACACTCTCAACATAGGATCCAGTCTTCATTCGTGTGTCTACACGTTGGATCTTTCCAATCTACACTTCTGTTCGTCGGCGACATGTGCTGTTCTGGTGTGCTGGTTCTACGACTTCCTGACTATCTGCTACGACAAGGTTTGCCAAACTTCCGTGAAGGAGGGACGATGACGATGGTGCGCCACCATCTATTTGCACTAGTGCTTGTAGTCATCGCTATGTGATCTACAAACAAGAATGTAATTTCAATTGTTTCTTGTGTTTTTTGTATCACCATGATTGTTTTTTTTGAATTGTTTGGATTGCTTACCACATGTGTCACGTGGTGTATCGCCATGATGTTTGATGAAAAGATTGGAAGATTTTCCCAAAAAGAAAAATAAAAGAATCCATTCTCCACGTAGGATAGGGGCTGGACTAAGACTGCTTGGCAAATGTGCCAGCTATCAAACTAAATTCCCAAAGGGAAAAAATCATGCAATTACAAAAAGCAAGAGTGACTCTTCTGCCATGCACATGTTATACCATGCATGCATTTATAGTCCATTTTTGCTCTTAGATTTGTGCCATGTTTTTTAGGCAATTATGTCTTGTTTAGCTCAGGTTCAATGTTATTGTGATTGGACTTATCCCTTTGTCTGTCCTCCCAAGCGAATATGCGACTAGGTTTCCCGCTTACAGTCGTCGCATCGCCGATCCTGTCTTGTCTCATGTTGCCTTAGTATCATGAGGTGTGGTGGATCCATGCCCTTGCCGGCGGGAGGGCTTTGTTTTTAGATGTTTCTTTGAGTTTTGTTAGGGTTTGTGTCATGTGTGGTGGAAGGCCGGACGACGATGACTCCTGAAGACGGAATAAAGTTCTCCCCGCCTAGCCCCCGTCCCTATGGTGCGTCTAGCATCGTCGAAGAGCGTGTAGAGGTGTGTCTCCGTCATATCTCACGGGGTTTGGTCATGGTTGTTTTTGGTGAATCAGCTCAAACCAGGTCTTTGTTCATCTATATTCTTGTGTCTTCAAGTTGGATCCTTTTGATCTTAGTTTATTTTCATCGGCGGTGATTGCTGTTATGGTCCTATTGGGTCTTAGCACGACAACTTTCCGGCTATCTACTACAACAAATTTTGCACGGCTTCGACGAGTGCGGGGCGATGATGGTGCCGCGTCTTAGTCGTCGTTAGATGATCTACAAATTTAAATTAAATTTTTGTTACTTTTGATGTTCTTTATACTATCATGATTGCAACTAGTAGATCGGAAGTTTTCTATAGAAAAATTAGCCGGCCTTGATGAATAAAATAAAATGCCAAGAGGGCGGTGTTAAAGAGAAAGAAAGAAAGAGAAAATGCACCGTGAGGCCACAACACGACACGTGTACCCGGTCTAGACCACTCCCCCTTTCTTTCGTTCGGCCCTCGCAGGCCTCCTCGGGTTACCTTTGCCTAAATCACCATTTTCATCAGAAACTTAATTTGGATCCATCTCTTCTCTTCTCCCGTCGCCTCCGAACCCTAGCTAGCTACCTCGGTCCAGTCCGGCTGCGAGAGGCCACCGGCGGCATGGCTGCGTGCGGCGGCGGAGCATAGCACGCGATGCGACCGCTCTAATCGGATCCAATCGAATCCCGCCGCACCGCCCGCCCCGCTCGCCGTGGCCGATGACCGCGTCCCTCCCCAAACGGCGGCGATGATGGAGGGAGCCGCCGGCGCCGGCCGGGCTCCCGACCGGCCGACGCGCCGGGTCGCCGCTCCTCGGGCCCAGCCCCTCCCGCCGCGCCGTCACGCATCGGCTCGGGGGCCCCCCTCGGGGATGCCGCCTGTGCGGGAGGCGTCCGCAGCGGCGCGGGCTGGGGACCGGGCGGCGGGGCCCGTGGTGCGCTCCGGTCGAGGGCTTGGTCGGGCCTGGCGCGGGATCTGAGCCGCCGTCGATGGATTTTTGGCCAGCTTGGCTGCATCTTGCTTTCGATTCGGTACTATCCCCATCTCTCTCTCTCTCAGACTCGCACTCGCTCACTCTGTGTGTGCTCGCGCGCGCAGAGTTGACACCAGTTAACCCTAACCCGAAACCAAATCAGGCGAGCTCTCGTTGCCGGATCGCTGACCCATCGTCCCGGTGGCCGCTGCCTCAGTTCCACACCGCTACGGAGCCGCTAGCCACCGCCGTTCCATTGCCTTGGATTCGGTTGTGGCGTGGGCTGGAACCGTGCTCTGTTGTCTGATGCGTCGTTCAAGCGGGAGGTTTGGTCGGCCGAGGCCAGGTATGAGCAGCTCCTGAGCAGGATGGATGGATGCATTCATGTGTCGTGAACTAAAACCACGACTCCTATTTTGGAACGGAGGGAGTACATTTTGGAACGGAGGGAGTATGTATGTATGGATATCATTGTCATGTTGCTTGGTGTGGGGGTTGAACCTCCTTTTTTGGAAAAAAAAAGAGGAGCAATGATGATGGTGATGACGACGATGGCTGAAATAATCATGTCTTGAGCAATCAAGACAGCCGTGGCGTGGTGGTACTAAACAGAGCTGAACAAATCGGTGTCCGCGTTGGAGTTGGCCTTAGAGCCCACCCTTGCCTCTCTTGCAGCCTGTCCAATTCATTGCTGATGTTGGTTGCTTTGTGCCTCGGATGGTCATTCTGTTGAGTGATAACCATGGCAGTTCTCTTACATCGTGATGGGTAGATTATGCAGCAAGAGATGGTGAGGGTTTGGGCTTGAAGATGGAAGACAAAACTGAGCCTCTTTTGCTATGCTACATATACCCCCACCCCTCTACCTCTAACCCTAAGCCAAATCAGTCGAGCTCTCATTGCCAACTCGCTGTCCAATCGTCTGGGTGGTGCCCTCTTCAGTTCACTGCTGCGGTGCTGCCAGCCTCTGCTGTTCCATTGCCTTGGATTTGGCTGTGGCGTGGGCTGGGAACCGTACGGTGTAATCTGGGGCGTCATCAGGTCTGGTTGGTCGGTCCAGGCCAGGCATGAGTAGCTCCTGAGGCTGATGGGGATGGATGGATGGACATGTGCATGCATGTAAATTCACTCATTTTGCTCCGTATGTAGTCCATATTGGAATCTCTAAAAGGACTTATATTTAGAAACGGAGGGAGTATGATCTAAATGCTCTTATATTTGTTTACAGAGGGAGTATGTATGTATGTATGGATATCAGGGTCATCTTGCTTGGTGGGCAAACGCTGGGGGTACAACCTCCTTTTCGGTAAAAAAATGAGGGGCGATGATGATGACTGTGGCCGAAATAAGCATGTCTTGAGCAATCAAGACAGCTGTGGCCTGTGGGTACTAAGTTAGAGCCCACCTCCCTTGCAGCATGTTCAATTCATCGGTAATGTTGGATGTTCTTCACCTCGGACGGTCATTCTGATAAGTGATAACCAGGGCAGTTCTCTTACATTGTGATGGGTAGATTATGCAGCAAGAGATGTGACTGTTGGGTTTGAAGATGAAATGCAAAACTGAGCCCTCTTTTTCTTACGATCCTTATTTCCCCTCTCTCTACAACAACAACAACAACAACAACAACAACAAAGCCTTTAGTCCCCAACAAGTTGGGGTAAGCTAGAGGTGAAACCCATAAGATCTCACGCCAACTCATGGCTCTGGCAAATGGATAGCAAGCTTCCACGCACCCCTGTCCATAACTAGTTCTTTGGTGATACTCCAATCCTTCAGGTCTCTCTTAACGGACTCCTCCCATGTCAAATTCGGTCTACCCCGACCTCTCTTGACATTCTCCTCACGCTATGCACTGGAGCTTCTGGGGGCCTGCGCTGAATATGCTCAAACCATCTCAGACGATGTTGGACAAGCTTCTTTTCAATTGGTGTTGTTTCCCCTCTCTCCCCCCCCCCCCCCCCCCCCCCCCCCCCCCCCTAAAACAAATCAGTCAAGCTCTCATTGCCGACTCACCGACCCATCGTCCGGGTGGCTGCCACATCAGTTTCCGGTTTCTATGGTGCTGCCAGCCGCCGCCAGTCCATTGCCTTGGATTTGGTTGTGGCGTGGCTGGGAACCGTAAGGCGTGTCTGATGCGTCATCCACATTGTGAGGTTTGGTCGGTCGAGGCCAGGTATGAGCAGCTCCTGAGACTGTCTAAGTTACTCACCACTATGACTAGCTATGGTCATGTTGCTTGGCCATTTGACCCTTTTTTTTAAAAGAGAGGGGCGATGATGATGCCTGTGGCTGAAATAATTATGTATTGAGCAATCAAGACAGCCATAATAGGGGCCCCAAATGGGTGCTGGCGTTGGAGATGCCCGTAAGAGCTCACCCTTCTCTTGCAGCCTGTTCAATTCATGGCTAATGTTGGATGTTCTGCGCCTTGGATGGTCATTCTGATGAGTGATAACCAGGGCAGTTCAATTACATCGCGATGGGTAGGTTATGCAGCAAGAGACGTGTGTTGGGCTTCAAGATGAAAGGCAAAACTGAGCCCTCTTGCTACGCTACAAATACTCAGTTTTTCCTTCTCCACTGTACATTGTTTTAATTTTCTATTCCTCTCTATTGTGTTGATGTGAGATCCGGATCTGGATTGATATCTTCTCTTGGTGATGAACCCAACCACCCTAGCTTTACTTGGGTTGGTTTCTAGTTGGCATCGTTTTTGCCTTTCTAATTGTACATACTATATATGTGTCAAACGGTTGCCCTTTTTTCCTCCAATGCTTGTAGCTATTGGCAGTTCTATTCAACTAGTTAACGAGAAGCTATTTTCTTGCTTATCTTGTCCTTCCAGATGCTTCTTCAAAGACAAAGTTTTGATCTGTTATGTCTCTGTTTTCTATAAACTGAAGCTCAGATTACCTTCGTATTTGTTTTGGTCAGAACAGACATTTTTTTATGATTCTCTATGCTATTTAATTCAGTGGTAATTATTCTATTCTTTAGCTGCTGCTGTCAATATTAACTGCCACATTTCTGATGCATTAGCATGGTGCAGATCCCTTGCACGGATTCTAAATGAGTGTCAAGTAAATTTGTCAACTGCAAAAGTGTATTTGTTAAAAAGGCTTATATATTTTGTCTTATCATAACTGAATGTCCTCCTGGAGCTTTTGCTTGGGTCATTTGGGATTTATATGTTGGCGGTTGGCCCCCTTCTCATGTTGGAATAGTATTGCCACTATTCAATGTTACATGTCTGACTATTTAGCATTAGAACCCCATTTTTCATCGGATAAACGGGCAAGCTGCATTTCCTGTTTTCTGTTTGTATTATACGCATCCCTTTTTGCAAACTTATGCTTTTCTTCTGTTTCAAAATGGAAAGTTTATGTCATCCTGTTTTTATTAGGCTTGTAGTTACTCCTTTTATCTGAAGTGAACAATTTGGAAGGTTTATGTTACCCTGTTCTTATTTGGCTTGCAGTGACTCTTTTTTTCTGAAGTGAGCAAATGTAAATTGCTTCTTTTTGCCAGTAATACGGCCATCAGTGCAGTGTTCCAAATTAACTTCTGAACACAGCATATTTGTTTCTGTTGTGTGTTGATGAGTATTATTCTTTTCTGAATGGCTATGATGATTTCCGCCCCTTGGTGTTGGAGATCTTTCAATGTATCCTGCGATAGAGATGCTTTCACGTCTCCTAGGTTGGTTCCATTCAACTTTGCCCAGTTAGACAGTTGGTCGTTAAACTAGGAGGCCTTGCTCTGCACTAAGTTACTAGTTGTGGTAATTTGTTGCTGGACAGAGGGAGGGAGAGGGAGAGAGATATTTTATTTGTTTATGGTACCACTTCATTCATTCAAATAGTACTCCCCAAAAACTTTCCCAGGATTTTGTACCACCTGAAGCATTTCCCAACTTTGGTGATTCATGGCGGGTTAAATCTGAGCCATTCATTCAAATAGTACTCCCCAAAATTTCTCAGGATTTTGTGAACTATTCCTCATGTGTTCTAATCGCCCTCCAGCTGCTGATACTGTGCTTAGCTGCAGATGTTTTGTATCTGATCCAACCTACTTTTCACCCTTAACTGTTGCATGCGCAAAGGGATCTATCCATCTCTTTATCAGGGGCAATGATGATCAAACTTGGCTGACAATAAACCTGTCTTCGATTATTCGAGGAGCCATGGGTATAAAAAACACGCTCTCCACTCTTTTGTGACCTTTCATTCTGACCGAATATTGATGGCTCTGTTGAGTGATAACCAGCAGAGCTTGACTTCAGTGGCGGGGGTTGATCTGGTGAATGAAGAGGGTGGGGCTAGGTTGTATGATCTATCAAAGGCGAATATGAGCCCTCTCAGTTCAACTAATACTGTTCCCTGCTATACAGTATGGTTTACACATTTATTTATTCCTATCGCCTTTTTATGAGTAGAGTGATAAATTGTCATGGTTGTGGCATTGGCCCATCTCACTAAGATTGGCTAACGCACAGGTCACCTCTTGTGGTGTTTGGTTTGTCTTCTCATGATTTTGTCGAGGGAACCAGTTTGGTGCATTCGGGCTTTGCTCAAGCTCGTCTCACTGTGGTGGTCCTAGTACTAGTAGTGGTTGAATGTGTTTACTCCCTTTTCATGGGGTTAAATATGTGAAACATGATCTGTGCATGTCCTCCTTTACTACCAACAACAACAACAACAACAACAAAGCATTTAGTCCCAAACAAGTGGGGTAGGCTAGAGCTGAAACACAATCTCGCAACCAACTCATGGTTCTGGCACATGGATAGCTAGCTTCCATGCACCCCTGTCCATGGCTAGTTCTCTGGCGATATTCCATGTCCCCCTGTACTACCCCACCCCTGTCCTGTCCATGGCTAGTTCTTTGGTCATTTTCCATGTTCTTTACTACCCATATTAAATTTTAGGTAGTTCTTTTGGTAGTGATGTACATTCAAGTTGGCAAGTTGTCAACTTCTTTTCTACTGTTTTGGTCCAGCACTGCAACTGCTAACGGCCCTCAAGGAATAATATTTGAACGGTTTGCTTTCTGCTGATGACCAATTGACCATTTTAATGCTTATGGAAGCCAATACGTGAAAAAACACAATGTTGTCGTAAGCCTGTATCTACCTTTTATAATCTCTTGTTGCAAAAATACCATGACTACCTTTTATAAATTGGCCAACTCTGAGACTCCCGCCCAATAAAGTTCTGAGTAAAATGAGTGTTTCCTTCCCAAAATTTGAACTGATCTTTTCCTTTTTGAGAATTTGTATTTCTTGCTTGCTCGCATCCATGTATACATAAAAGATATGTTGAGAGTTCGGTTATGATATTAGTTCTTTCGGTAAAATCATGGTCTGGTGGATGCAAAGGACTGTTTTGCAAGTTTATATTTTCGCTTTTTTTGTACACATTTTGTTGGTTTTGCAGTATGTCAACCAGTTCTGTTGTTTTAGGAACAGTACTCCAGCCACACTTAATTCTTGTCTTCTGTTTTTTTTCCTTTTTCCGTTTCTTCCTTTTTCTTGAATGGCTATGATAATTCTGCTGTCCCTTGGATGGCTTTTGAAACTATCTTATTTGCTTATTTCAATTGCTATTTGACTTGATAATTTCATTCTTCTATTGTACTCTTTATCTACTTATCAGTTTGTACTTTTGGTTTCTCTTTACTTCTTTACTGGTTTCAACTTAAGGGTCGTATAGGGCAAGTTCAGCTGTCAAGATTACTGTTTTCTTCGTGTCATGTTCATGAATGGCTGTGATGATATAACCTCCCTGTGAGGGCTTCTATCTAACACCTTAATTGATTTACTTGGTGCTAAACTAGGATGGCTTGTGTCACAGCAAGTAACCAGTTTAGTGACCAACTATTATTCCCTAAAGGGCAGCCTGGTGCACGGAGCTCCTGCTTGCGCAGGGTCCGGGGAAGGGTCCGATCGCTTTGGGTCTATAGTACTCAGCCTTTCCCTACATTTCTGCAAGAGGCTGTTTCCAGGACTCGAACCCATGACCTCAAGGTTACAAGGCTACAGCTTTACCGCTGCGCCAAGGCTCCCCTTCTTAACTGTTATTCCCTCCGTTCACAAATATAAATGTTCATAGTCATTCTACCAGAAATTCAGTTATAGTGTTGAGATGGGAGTGTATCTGAGCCATTTACTTATACATGTCCCAGTTTTTGTGTCCACCAGTTCATGATTTGCTCCTGATATAGTGATTCTTTCTGCTTTTACTGATTCTCCTGTGGTTCCTTGCCATCTTGCGCTCTTTGACTATTGGCTTCTCTGTTGTTCTCTTTGTGGGATTTGCGCCTAAGTGCTGTTGATGGCGATGATGAGTAAGGCTCAGTCAGAGGTGTATCGAGATCAGATACCATCACTTGTTTTTATGGGTATGGTTTTGGGTTAGGGTTTTGTGTGACTAGGTGGAAGCGTGCAAATCGGGACGGCTTGCTTTCTGTGAGCAACCATTTGAATGCTGAAATGTCACACAGGGGTGTAAGGGCATCTGCAGCACGGATCACCAAGTGTATTGGATACCGAGTGGGTTTTTGAATAAATACTGTTTCTACATTTTGTTGTTATGTATATTTTTAAATATTATTGGTTTGATTATTCTCAATCTATCAATGGTTTATAGCAGTATTGGGATCTCACTGTAATATATGTTATAATCTACGGCACTTACAAGATATGCTCATAGCAAACTGGATTTTGTGCTATTTTACACTTGCATACTCAGAATGCTTTAATTTGCTAGTGCATCAAGAGGTTCTGCTTTATTCGAATAGAAAGCAATCCAGTGTGCTGAGAGGGCCCTGGGAAGCGGCAGAGGGCTTCACATCTTTTGTTCAAACTATGTTATTATTTGCAGCTGTGAGTCCTCTGTTAGTTGCATGTTGTGTTTCTATGCTCAGCGTTCCCGTTTATTCGTTCCTGCATTTTATTTGAACTTAAGTGTACTCTACATCTTTGATCTCCCATGTAGTTAATTCCTTAGCTTTCTAGGTGAGTTCTGATGATGCGCTCTCATGTATTCTGGTGAGGTAATAACAAGTGCCTTGGAGCAGCAATAAAGCTTTTTTTCTTTATATGGCCGCCCTTCTCTGTACTGATGCCTGTTCAAGTCATCATATGTACAAGTGTTGGTGGTGCTGTAATTCATATGATCAATTTGGAAATTGTCACATTTGGATGCAACAGAGTGTCAGTGCATATGAGCATTGAGATGGCTAGAAGAGTAATTGCCATGCCAGTGGCTTGGAATGTAATTTTGATAGCTAATGTCAGTGGATTGGCTTTATGCATTAACCCTCAATGTAACTCCCAAGTTATCATCGTCAACATCTTCAGAGAGGGTGGTCCGCTCCAGTCTGATCCAGAGGTCCCAGTAAATATCACATAACTATTTGTACAATACACATTTACAGAGTTTCCTGCTATGGTCATGATATGGGCTGTTGACTTACAATCCAACAACCATGTTAGAGCAACTCCAATGCGGTGACCCAAATGTACACGCGTTTGGGTCGGCCGAGCGGATGGGTGCGTTCACTTTTTTATTTGGGTTGGGTGGTGCGCTCAACGGGTGGGAGACCCAAACCTGCGAGCGGCATTAAAAAAAAACTTAGTAGATATGCGGCCAAAACAGTAAACTTGTCGCCCAAAGTTCACTTAAACATTAATGGGCGCGTCTACTGGGCGGCCGGCTGCCCAGTAGAGCGATCCAGCGGCCAGTCAAATAAGGTAAGTATCTGTCCCTTTCATTGTCAGAAAAAGAAAACAAAGGAAACAGCCACCTGTCCTACCGTTTGGGCAGCCGTTGCATGCATGCGTCTAGTGTTTGCATGCCGATGCATTAATGTTCCTCACGTTCGTTTCTTGTGCATTAATTTTTGATTTTCAAAATTATAAAAGACATATCTTCTAAACCGCGTGTTGAAATTCAGATCCGTTTTCACCGTTGAAACCCTCGCGACGTGCTCTTCAAAAGTAGATCCCGCATGGCGATGTTTCCACGAACTAGTCTTCCTGCCAATTAAACATCAATATGTGTGCAACTAGACTACATGCTGCGCCAACTGAGCATATGTGTGTCAATAGTCCTTCTGTCAATTAAATATTAATGTGTGTACAACTAGACTACATTCCCGCGTCAATTGAGCATATGTGTGTGTCAATAGTCTTGCCAACTAAATATCAATGTGTGTGCAACTAGATTACATTCCCGCGCCAACTGAGCATATATGTGTGTAACTAGTCCTGTCAACTAAATATCAATGTGTGTGCAACTAGACTACATTGCCGCGTTAATTACGCATATGTGTGTGCAACTAATGTCCTGCCAACTAAACATCAATATATGTGTAATTAGACTAAATTACAAGCCAATTGAGCATATGCATGTGCAACTAGTCCTTCTAGCAACTAAACATCAATGTGTGTGCAACTAGACTACATTATAAGCCAACTAAACATTAATGTGTGTATAAACTAGACTAAATTACAAGCCAACTGATTTTAAAAAAAGTTGCACGATATAGTACTAAAGTTGCACAATGCAATACTTTAGTTGCACCATATAGCATCAAAATTGGCATCAAAAAAATTTCGTCGAAACATATCCATGCGGGATCTAGTTTTAAAGATCTCGTCGCGATGAATCTAACGATGAAAACGGAACTGAATTCCGACATGTGGTTTAAAAGATATGACTTTAAAAGAATTTGAAATCCCGAAATAAAAGTACGTGGATCTGTTTTCTCTAACTGATGAGACTAGTGTGAACATATTTAATGCCAGCACCCACATGCGCTACGAGACAAAAAAATACGCATGCATGTGTGTGACAGACGCGGCCGCTCGAAAACACCAAAAAGCGCACGGCCACTTTTTAGATTTTGGGAACATTAATAAAACTTAAAAAAAGTTTGCTCCGTTAGCACGTTGCCCTGTTGCCCAAAGTTCACTTAAACATTAATAAAACTTGAAAAAAGGTTTGCTCCGTCAGGACGTTGCCTTAGGCGTCGTCCTCCTCCTCCCTGAGGCCGGTGAGGTCAATGAACATCGGCTCCAGCCTAGCCCATGGAAAGGTGGTATCCCACGTCGCACGCGCTGCCTCCACCGTTTGTCCCGTTGGCTGTGGGGTTGGTGGCTGCACTGCTACTGCATGGGCGTGCTCTTCCTCCGCCTCCCGTGCCAAGCGACGCTCCAGCTCCAATTGTTGCTCGATGTTGGCGTGCGCCCTCCATTGTTGGAGGTACGCGACTTCTTGCTCTGGCATCCCCCAAGCCACACGCGCGGCGCTGACCCACTCACGGAGCTGCCCGGTTCACTGGTAGACCTTTGGCTGGTGCTTCATGGAATGTGGTTTTGGTTTGGGGAGGAACGTCCTGCGATGGCAGTAGCGAAGGGAGGATGACACAATCGCCGTGGCAGCCGCGGACAATGTGAGGGCCTCCTCCATGCCAACCCAGCGCGTGTCCTTGCGCTGGCTCTTCTTCAGGGCGCGCTGGATGGTGGCCTCAACGGCCTAGTAGGTCGCATGCACCTCCTCCTCCTCCGACAAGGAAGGGGGGAGGGTGCACAACATGGTCGATGTGGATGCCGCGCGCGGCGCTCCTCCTCATGCTCTAGCGCAAACCAGCGGTCCTAGTTGGGTAGTCTGGCGCATAGGCACGCGTCGCGCACTGATCCGACATCAGGAGCTCGCATCGCCGGCGAACATCCTCGGCATGCGCCCTCGCCGAGCACGGCACCGCCAGAACGGGGATCCTTTGTGGGTCCAGATGCCAACTGTGCGACAAGCTTACGTCTGGATATTGCAGGGGGCAACGGGACTGCCAGTGCCTGATAGAGGCTAAGGTGTCCCGTCTTTCGATGAGATGATGGATATCGCTTTGGTGGAAGTCGACTTTGACGATCCGACTACGAACGTGCGAGGACGTCGCGCCTTAGCAATCGCTAAACCAAC
This sequence comes from Triticum aestivum, assembly GCF_018294505.1. Taxonomy (NCBI): domain Eukaryota; kingdom Viridiplantae; phylum Streptophyta; class Magnoliopsida; order Poales; family Poaceae; genus Triticum; species Triticum aestivum. The sequence goes on from NC_057813.1 coordinate 695,332,101, forward strand.
TCCGAGAGGTTATTGACCACGCCGGAGCACGATCAACCTGACCACGAGGGTTTGTTTCCTGCGAGCAAACGAAGAACAAGCAAGAAACTAAGATTGCAATCTGGATATTGCGAATATAAGATGAAAGCTTTATTGATCAAGGTGGGGTTCTTGACGCCTTTGTCTGGTCGTTGAACACAAACGAAGTACGCGAAGTTGCAGCTATGGCGAACTTTTAATCTAAACAAAACCCAAAGTCTAAACGATGCCCTAAGGGCTGTATATATGGAGGAAGAGGGGGGGAATTTCGTGGCCCTTGGTGGAGGGGTCCGAAATCAACCCTATCTCTTGTTTCCCCACACATACGGACTCTAAAAATAGCCTATACTTATGTATTTCGAAATTACATGGGCCTGGCCCAATAATAAGGTGACGCAGCACCTAAAATAGCCTCGGGACGAAATTTATGAAGTGGCATCTTGTATATTTCGTCCAAGGCTTCATGCACCCATTATGGTGGCTTCAAAGTCCTGAAATCATCACTTGTAACCCCGTTCTTGTTTCCCTTGCGCATGCCATCATCTCCATGCTTGTTCTTGCTCCAATGTTCATCCTTCTCCAAGCTAGGCCCTTCATTTGTAAGCAAAACAAATGTATCCAATTTAGGCAGCATCATATTCTCATGAACATTAGAATCATTACCAAGAAACGAAAGTACCTGGTAATTTAGTTGGCGTGCACGAGCTCTAGTAATTGGTCCAGTATGTATAGCAGCAGGGGCTGTGGGTGTAACAATTGTATTGATGTCCTCATCAAATAGCCTATACTTATGTATTTCGAAATTACATGGGCCTGGCCCAATAATAAGGTGACGCAGCACCTAAAATAGCCTCGGGACGAAATTTATGAAGTGGCGTCTTGTATATTTCGTCCAAGGCTTCATGCACCCATTATGGTGGCTTCAAAGTCCTGAAATCATCACTTGTAACTCCGTTCTTGTTTCCCTTGCGCATGCCATCATCTCCATGCTTGTTCTTGCTCCAATGTTCATCCTTCTCCAAGCTAGGCCCTTCATTTGTAAGCAAAACAAATGTATCCAATTTAGGCAGCATCATATTCTCATGAACATTAGAATCATTACCAAGAAACGAAAGTACCTGGTAATTTAGTTGGCGTGCACGAGCTCTAGTAATTGGTCCAGTATGTATAGCAGCAGGGGCTGTGGGTGTAACAATTGTATTGATGTCCTCATCATCTCTCACAAAACGCCTATAGAATCCAGCGAGGCCAAGAAAACTCCTCACTTGTGTGACCCTTTTGGGTTGCGGCCAACTCTGAATAGCTTCAATCTTGGCTTTATCAACTTCAATTCCCTGTGGAGTAACAACATAGCCAAGAAAAGATACTCGGTCGGTGCAAAAGGTGCACTTCCCAAGGTTACCAAACAAACGTGCATCACGTAGAGCAATAAAAACAGCACGTAAATGTTCCAAATGTTCCTCCAAAGATCTGCTATAAATCAATATGTCATCAAAGTAAACTACCACAAATCGTCCAATGAAAGCACGTAAAACTTCGTTCATTAATCTCATGAAAGTACTAGGTGCATTAGTTAACCCAAAAGGCATGACTAACCACTCATATAATCCAAACTTAGTTTTAAATGCTGTTTTCCATTCATCTCCCAATTTCATACGAATTTGATGGTAGCCACTACGCAAATCAACTTTGGAGAATATTGTAGAGCCACTCAATTCATCAAGCATATCATCTAGCCTAGGAATAGGATGACGATAACAAATAGTAATATTATTAATGCCTCTACAATCAACACACATACGTGATGTACCATCCTTTTTCGGCACTAGAATAATAGGAACAGCACAAGGACTAAGGGATTCGCGTATATAACCTTTGTCGAGAAGCTCTTGTACTTGACGCATAATCTCCTTCGTCTCCTCTGGATTGGTACGGTATGGTGCACAGTTTGGCAATGAAGCACCGGGAATTAAGTCAATCTGATGCTCAATCCCTCGAATAGGCGGTAATCCCGGTGGCACGTCTTGTGGAAAAACGTCAGCGAACTCCTGCAAAATGTTAGTGACAGCAGGAGGCAAAGAGGAAGGCACGTCCTCGAATGAAAATAATGCCTCTTTGCACACAAAAGCATAGCAAACAGATTTGCTGAAATCTAGCTCATCAATATCAGATTTGGTGGCAAATAAACATGCACTTTTCAATTTAATTTCAGAAGCAACACTAGATGATTTATTATTAGGCTTCATTTGTTGCTCAAATTCTTTTGCCACAATCTGATTTTCACTCTTATTCTTCTCCTGTTGTGCTTTATTAGCTCTATTAATATCATCTTTCAAAATGGAATCAGGAGTCATAGGAAGCAAAGTAATATTTTTATCCTTATGAACAAGAGTATAGTGATTGTTTCTACCATGGTGTACAGAATTTTTATTAAATTGCCATGGTCTACCAAGTAATAAGGAACATGCTTGCATAGGTACCACATCACAATCAACATAATCAGCATATGTAGAGATACTAAAATGCACACGAACAGTACGTGTTACCTTAACCTTGCCGCTGTTGTTGAACCATTGGATGTAGTAAGGATGTGGATGTGGTCTTGTGGTGAGAGAAAGCTTCTCCACCATCTCCATGCTAGCCAAGTTGTTGCAGCTCCCTCCGTCTATTATGACGCGCACAGAACGTTCCTTCACAACTCCCTTGGTATGGAACAAATTGTGCCTCTGATTTTGCTCAGCTTGTGTGACCTGCACACTCAAAACACGTTGAGCAACTAAACATTCATACCTGTCAGCGTCTTCAGGAGCCATGTATTGCGTCTCATGATCAGAATCATCTCCACCATGTTCCTCACGTGTAATAAGAGCCAAAGTCTCCTCATCATAGTCACTAGTGGACTCATATCCACCATCCGCGATAGCAATCATCACACGCGGAGATTTGCATTCTCTCGCATAATGACCTCCTCCCTTACAACGACGACAAATAATATCACTTGTGTGCCCTGTTGATGCCATGGAAGAAGAAGAACGCTGTGCAGGCCCCGCAGGTGCGCTCTTGGCAGATAATGGTGGTTGTGCCTGTTTTCTTGTATCACGGCTGGAGGTGGCACCGGATGGAGGTGCTGGTGCAGTTGAAGTAGAAGATGCACGTGGTGTCCATGATGAAGGTCGGCCTGCAGAAAAGTTAGTTCGCCCCAATGCTTGTCGATCCTGCACTTCACGTTCAGCTTTACAAGCAAGATGGAATAAACGAGTGATATTAGTATACTCCTTATAGTCTAGAATGGTCTGAATCTCTCTATTTAATCCACCCAGAAAACGTGCAAGCATAGCTTCATTCTCATCAACAATACCACATCTAATCATGCCAGTTTGTAATTCCTGATAATATTCTTCTACAGAATTTTTCCCTTGTCTTAAACGCTGCAATTTTTGAAGCAATTCACGTTGATAATATGGTGGAACCCAACGCGTACGCATAGCAGTTTTCAAAGCAGCCCAAGTAGTTGGAATAGGATATAATCTACAATGTTCAGACCACCATACACATGCAAAACTAGTGAAAGCACAAACGGCAGCAGCAACTCGTCTCTCCTCAGGATATTGTAAACATGTAAATCGTTGTTCAGTTTCTAACTCCCAAGTAAGATAAATTCTACCCTTATCTCCAGCAAGTTTATATTTAGCATTCATGCGCTCAATGTTTTCCTTAGTTAACTCATGCATTTTTAAAATCAATTCAGCACGTTGTTTAGCATCAAAATTAACCTTCTCCGAAGATGGAAGAGGCAACAAATCAATAGGTGCACGAGGTAGGAAACCTTACACAACTTCAAAAGGGCACATCTTAGTAGTAGAATGCAATGAACGATTATAAGCAAATTCAATATGAGGCAAGCATTCCTCCCACATTTTCTTATTATTCTTCAAAACAGCCCTAAGCATAGTAGACAACGTTCTATTGACTACTTCAGTTTGTCCATCAGTTTGGGGGTGACAAGTAGTACTAAAAAGCAGTTTAGTCCCCAACTTAGCCCATAAACATCTCCAAAAGTGGCTAAGAAATTTAGTATCACGATCTGAAACAATAGTATTTGGCACACCATGCAAGCGAATAATTTCACGAAAGAACAAATCAGCAACATTAACAACATCATCGCTTTTATGACATGGTATAAAGTGTGCCATTTTCGAGAATCTATCCACGACAACAAATATGCTATCCCTCCCCTTCTTTGTTCGAGGTAAACCTAAAACAAAGTCCATAGATATATCCTCCCAAGGAACACTAGGTACAGGCAAAGGCATATATAAACCATGAGGATTGAGGCGTGACTTAGCTTTTTGACATGTAGTGCAGCGAGCAATAAAACGCACAACATCCCGTCTCATCTTTGGCCAAAAGAAATGTGTAGCAAGTACGTCCTCCGTCTTCTTCACGCCAAAGTGTCCCATTAATCCTCCTCCATGCGCCTCCTGCAACAACAAAAGACGAACGGAGCTAGCTGGAATGCATAGCTTGTTAGCACGAAACACAAATCCATCGTTAACAACAAACTTGTTCCACATTCTTCCTTCTTTACAATTATGCATTACATCTTTAAAATCAGCATCATGCACATATTGATCTTTGATGGTCTCCAAACCAAATATTTTGAAGTCAAGTTGTGAAAGTATAGTATAGCGACGAGACAAAGCATCAGCAATAACATTTTCTTTTCCCTTCTTGTGTTTAATGACATAAGGGAAAGTCTCAATGAATTCAACCCATTTAGCATGTCTACGATTCAGTTTAGCTTGACTTTTAATATGTTTCAATGATTCATGATCAGAATGTATAACAAATTCTTTGGGCCATAAATAATGTTGCCATGTTTCTAAAGTCCGAACAAGAGCATATAATTCTTTATCATAAGTAGAATAATTCAGACTAGGCCCACTCAATCTTTTAGAAAAGTATGCAACAGGTTTGCCATCTTGTAATAACACACCTCCTATTCCAATTCCACTAGCATCACATTCAAGCTCAAAAGTCTTATTAAAATCAGGAAGTTGGAGTAAAGGAGCATGTGTCAACTTATCTTTCAATACCGTGAAGGCTTCTTCCTGTGCGGTACCCCAAAGAAAAGGCACATCTTTCTTTGTAAGCTCATTGAGAGGTGCATCAATGGTGCTGAAATCTCTCACAAAACGCCTATAGAATCCAGCGAGGCCAAGAAAACTCCTCACTTGTGTGACCGTTTTGGGCTGTGGCCAACTCTCAATAGCTTCAATCTTGGCTTTATCAACTTCAATTCCCTGTGGAGTAACAACATAGCCAAGAAAAGATACTCGGTCGGTGCAAAAGGTGCACTTCCCAAGGTTACCAAACAAACGTGCATCACGTAGAGCAATAAAAACAGCACGTAAATGTTCCAAATGTTCCTCCAAAGATCTGCTATAAATCAATATGTCATCAAAGTAAACTACCACAAATCGTCCAATGAAAGCACGTAAAACTTCGTTCATTAATCTCATGAAAGTACTAGGTGCATTAGTTAACCCAAAAGGCATGACTAACCACTCATATAATCCAAACTTAGTTTTAAATGCTGTTTTCCATTCATCTCCCAATTTCATACGAATTTGATGGTAGCCACTACGCAAATCAGCTTTGGAGAATATTGTAGAGCCACTCAATTCATCAAGCATATCATCTAGCCTAGGAATAGGATGACGATAACGAATAGTAATATTATTAATGCCTCTACAATCAACACACATACGTGATGTACCATCCTTTTTCGGCACTAGAATAATAGGAACAGCACAAGGACTAAGGGATTCGCGTATATAACCTTTGTCGAGAAGCTCTTGTACTTGACGCATAATCTCCTTCGTCTCCTCTAGATTGGTACGGTATGGTGCACGGTTTGGCAGTGAAGCACCGGGAATTAAGTCAATCTGATGCTCAATCCCTCGAATAGGCGGTAATCCCGGTGGCACGTCTTGTGGAAAAACGTCAGCGAACTCCTGCAAAATGTTAGTGACAGCAGGAGGCAAAGAGGAAGGCACATCCTCGAATGAAAATAATGCCTCTTTGCACACAAAAGCATAGCAAACAGATTTGCTGAAATCTAGCTCATCAATATCAGATTTGGTGGCAAATAAACATGCACTTTTCAATTTAATTTCAGAAGCAACACTAGATGGTTTATTATTAGGCTTCATTTGTTGCTCAAATTCTTTTGCCACAATCTGATTTTCACTCTTATTCTTCTCCTGTTTTGCTTTATTAGCTCTATTAATATCATCTTTCAAAATGGAATCAGGAGTCATAGGAAGCAAAGTAATATTTTTATCCTTATGAACAAGAGTATAGTGATTGTTTCTACCATGGTGTACAGAATTTTTATCAAATTGCCATGGTCTACCAAGTAATAAGGAACATGCTTGCATAGGTACCACATCACAATCTACATAATCAGCATATGTAGAGATACTGAAATGCACACGAACAGTACGTGTTACCTTAACCTTGCCGCTGTTGTTGAACCATTGGATGTAGTAAGGATGTGGATGTGGTCTTGTGGTGAGAGAAAGCTTCTCCACCATCTCCATGCTAGCCAAGTTGTTGCAACTACCTCCGTCTATGATGACGCGCACAGAACGTTCCTTCACAACTCCCTTGGTATGGAACAAATTGTGCCTCTGATTTTGCTCAGCTTGTGTGACCTGCACACTCAAAACACGTTGAGCAACTAAACATTCATACCTGTCAGCGTCTTCAGGAGCCATGTATTGCGTCTCATGATCAGAATCATCTCCACCATGTTCTTCACGTGTAATAAGAGCCAAAGTCTCCTCATCATAGTCACTAGCGGACTCATATCCACCATCCGCGGTAGCAATCATCACACGCGGAGATTTGCATTCTCTCGCATAATGACCTCCTCCCTTACAACGACGACAAATAATATCACTTGTGTGCCCAGTTGATGCCATGGAAGAAGAAGAACGCTGTGCAGGCCCCGCAGGTGCGCTCTTGGCAGATAATGGTGGTTGTGCCTGTTTTCTTGTATCACGGCTGGAGGTGTCACCGGATGGAGGTGCTGGTGCAGTTGAAGTAGAAGATGCACGTGGTGTCCATGATGAAGGTCGGCCTGTAGAAAAGTTAGTTCGCCCCAATGCTTGTCGATCCTGCACTTCACGTTCAGCTTTACAAGCAAGATGGAATAAACGAGTGATATTAGTATACTCCTTATAGTCTAGAATGGTCTGAATCTCTCTATTTAATCCACCCAGAAAACGTGCAAGCATAGCTTCATTCTCCTCAACAATACCACATCTAATCATGCCAGTTTGTAATTCCTGATAATATTCTTCTACAGAATTTTTCCCTTGTCTTAAACGCTGCAATTTTTGAAGCAATTCACGTTGATAATATGGTGGAACCCAACGTGTACGCATAGCAGTTTTCAAAGCAGCCCAAGTAGTTGGAATAGGATATAATCTACAATGTTCAGACCACCATACACATGCAAAACTAGTGAAAGCACAAACGGCAGCAGCAACTCGTCTCTCCTCAGGATATTGTAAACATGTAAATCGTTGTTCAGTTTCTAACTCCCAAGTAAGATATATATCAGGAACATATCTACCCTCAAATGGTGGAATATTCAATTTCAGTTTAGGAATATGGACATCATCTCGTACCTGAGGTGGTGGTGCAGGCCTACCATTACGAATATATACCTGAGGTCGACCTGCTGGTGGTGGTACAGGTGGCTGCACGTAGTGTTGATTTTGATCAACCTCATCCGCATAATCTTCCACATAATCATCCTCCTCCGCATCAGCAGCAGGAGCCACAGAAGTATCAACAGCAGCACCAACAGTTTGGCCAAACGCAAGAGGAACACGGCTTGCTTGGCGGAGGTCTGCTTCGCGACGTGGAGGTAGTCGTTGTTGTTGCTGTTGGAGAGGTGCGTTAGCTGCAGCGGGTGGCGGTGGTGGAAGACGCGCGAGCAATTCATTAAACTTGTTATCGAGCTTTGTTTCGAACGTCTTCTCAAAGCCAGTGATCTTCTCCATGGCCTCTTCAAAATTGTTCAGCACATCTTGCACCTGTTCAGTCATCATTTGCTGAAACTTATCATGAAGCTCCTTGTTCGATAAATTCTCCCAGTCAATCTCGTCGGCTTGTGATCCTGGCATGGTTAGCAGCAATAGAAACACACAAGAATATGATCCTACAGACTACGAACAAGTAGTGGTGGTGGGTGTCACAAATACGTCAAGCAAATCTCAAATTCTTACCAGTTCTTACCCAGCAGCAGGCGGTGATCGGCAACCGTTGTAGTCAAAAACTCTCAAAGCTTGGAAAGTGCGATTACCAGGGAGAGTCAAACGCACGACGTAGATGTATGTGGAGCTGGGAAGGCTTATAATATGGTAGCAAAAAGGGTCAGCAATAATCAATTCAGAGATGCAAAGTTGAATAAACGCTCAACGACGGTACTGTGCTGGTCCTAGGCTAGACTGTGCTAGAGACGCGAGCCTAGAACACTAACAAAATCACGGCGCGGCACGTAAATAAGGGAAAACACACTCTGGATTTTTTTTTTCGCTCTTTTTTTTTGCGCTGTTTTTTTTTTGCGAAAAATCACTATAATGGCGAGTGTCTCAAAACTCTTCTTAACTCAAACTGACAGGATGGGCACGAAATTTTTTTTGACCAATTTTTTTTTTGACTGCCCGGACCCAAAAACTGGAAACGGGTCAAAAAAAACTTCCTATAATGGCACCTGTCTCAAAACACTCAGAAACACCTAAAAATAAGATAGCCAGAAATTTTTTCGAAAAATGCGTTTTCGAAAAATTTTGGGCCTAAACAGAGCGTGGCTACCCGACTCTTTTTTTTTTCCGAAACCTACTCCGGCAAGGAAACACGAATCGGAATCTAGATGGATCTCGAAAACAAACCTAATATGACAAGAACTTGGATTGGTGGTGGATATATGGTGGTAGATGGCAGCGATGGTGGCATATGACAGCTGTGGTGGTATATGGATACGGATTCGAAGCGGTGGCGGATAAGCGGTGGTGGTAGATGGCAGGGGCGATGATGATGGTGCGGCGGCGGCGTGACAACTTATGACCAGAACTCGAAACTCTAAAAGACTAGACTCTAAGACCAGCAACTAGACACGACGATGCAACCGCAAATTCAACAAAGCAAAACCCTAAAAAGATTATGCAAAGGCTCAGATTGGTTCGGATATGATGAACTAACCCTAATTTTTTTTTGTGGCTTTTTCGTGGACTGTAGGTATGAAGAACAGACTCGATCTAAACTACGAAAAACTGTAAAATCTCACCGAGCAACCTGGAAATCTGATACCACTTGATAGAGGCTAAGGTGTCCCGTCTTTCGATGAGATGATGGATATCGCTTTGGTGGAAGTCGACTTTGACGATCCGACTACGAACGTGCGAGGACGTCGCGCCTTAGCAATCGCTAAACCAACTCCGAGAGGTTATTGACCACGCCGGAGCACGATCAACCTGACCACGAGGGTTTGTTTCCTGTGAGCAAACGAAGAACAAGCAAGAAACTAAGATTGCAATCTGGATATTGCGAATATAAGATGAAAGCTTTATTGATCAAGGTGGGGTTCTGTGACGCCTTTGTCTGGTCGTTGAACACAAACGAAGTACGCGAAGTTGCAGCTATGGCGAACTTTTAATCTAAACAAAACCCAAAGTCTAAACGATGCCCTAAGGGCTGTATATATGGAGGAAGAGGGGGGGAATTTCGTGGCCCTTGGTGGAGGGGTCCGAAATCAACCCTATCTCTTGTTTCCCCACACATACGGACTCTAAAAATAGCCTATACTTATGTATTTCGAAATTACATGGGCCTGGCCCAATAATAAGGTGACGCAGCACCTAAAATAGCCTCGGGACGAAATTTATGAAGTGGCATCTTGTATATTTCGTCCAAGGCTTCATGCACCCATTATGGTGGCTTCAAAGTCCTGAAATCATCACTTGTAACCCCGTTCTTGTTTCCCTTGCGCATGCCATCATCTCCATGCTTGTTCTTGCTCCAATGTTCATCCTTCTCCAAGCTAGACCCTTCATTTGTAAGCAAAACAAATGTATCCAATTTAGGCAGCATCATATTCTCATGAACATTAGAATCATTACCAAGAAACGAAAGTACCTGGTAATTTAGTTGGCGTGCACGAGCTCTAGTAATTGGTCCAGTATGTATAGCAGTAGGGGCTGTGGGTGTAACAATTGTATTGATGTCCTCATCAGTGCCACTGTGCTTGGTGGACTGGTATGTACAACCGCTCCCGCTCCCGCGGTAGCGAGCCGACAACGACGGAGAAAGAGACGCGTGAGAAGCTCACGCCGGCACTAAACTTGCCCTTCTCCTTCCCACTGAAGAAACCCATGGTTGGCTGGCTGGCTAGGGTTTCTGGTTGCCAGCGAGGGAGCAGGCGTGGCCAGATGTGGACGGGGCGGTGGAAGTGGATGGGGCCAGCCCCGCCGCACGCTTGCATTAAAAAGGACGGGCACACGACATTTCCACCCATTGCTAGGTGGGCCCAAGGTAGGTGGGCGCGTCTACTATGACCGCGTGCGGTGGTTGGGTGGCCGACATGTGGGGACGCGGCGGACATGTAGCGGACGCAAACCGGCCCCAAATTTGGGCCAGAAATGGATCGACGCGGACATCTAGCGGACACGTTTTGGGTTTGAATCGGCGCGTTGGGTCGGAGTTTTTGTCCGTGATGACCCAAACAAACACACGCGGAACGAGATGGGTCGCGCTTAGACTAGTCATAGTGGGAGTAACTTCGGCAGTAATATCGAGTCCAACTCAACAAAATTGCTTATGTGGTAATGAGTTAATGAGGAGAGAGATAGTTTCAGTAACTTAGCTAGTTATTGTAACATCACATGTCCCAATGCAATATGAGTCTATAACCTAATAAATGAATCTTTGCATGTTACCACACTTATGTTACTACCCACTATGAAGGTAGTAACATAATCCAGGGATATGTGTATGTTACTAGCGTATATTACTCTCCATTGTGGCCACTTGTAGGGCGTGACCTGCTGTCACCGGGTTTCTGTCCCAACACGACACGTGCACTCGGTGTAACTCTAGTGCGCTAGTCGCCACTCCACTCGACCACTCCCCTCAAGCTGCCTGCCTTCATCCTTCTTCCCCCCCTATGCATCGGAGTAGTATTATTTTTGCTAAATGACCCCTTCTCTGGTCCTTATTATTTGCAGCATCTACAGCCGGACCTGAACCCGGATCTGGACCGGAGATCCATCCGGACCCGGATCTCTTCTCCCGCCGGGGCCGAACCCTCGGACCAGTCCGGCTGCGAGAGGCCACCGGCCAGGCTCCCGAGCGGCGGACGCGCCGGGCCGCCGCTCATCGGGGCCAGCCCCTCCCGCCGCGCCGGCTCGCGCATCGGCTCGGAGGCCCCTCGGGGCTGCCGCCGGTGCGGGAGGCGTCCGCGGCCGTGCAGGCTGCTGGTGCCCGTGGTGCGCTCCGGTCGAGGGCTTGGTCGGGCCGGCGCGGGATCTGAGCTGCCGTCCATGGATTTCTCGCAGCTTGGCTGCGTTTCGCTTTGGATCCGGTACGGTCCCCCGATCTCTCTCTCTCTCTCTCTCTCAGACTCTCACACGACACGCGCGCGTAGAGTTCACACCAGTAAATCCTAAACCGAATCAGCCGGGCTCTCGTTGCCGCCTCAGTTCCCCAGCGCTGCTACGGTGCCGCCAGCCACCGCCATTCCATTTCCATTGGCTTGGATTCGGTTGTGGCGTCGGCTGGGAACCGTAGGATGATGTCTGAGGTTTGGTCGGTCGAGGCCAGGTATGAGCAGCTCCTGAGAAGGATGGATGAGTGGACGCATTAGGTGTCGTGAACTAAAACCACGACACTTGGTTTGGAACGGAGGGAGTATATTTTTAAACCAAATCAGGGGAGCTCTCGTTGCCGGATCGCTGACCTATCGTCCGGATGCCCGTCGCGTCAGTTCCCCACCGCTACAGTGCTGCCAGCCACCGTCGTCCCATTGTCTTGGATTCGGTTGTGCGTGTCGGCTGGGAACCATACGGTGTTGTCTGATGCGTCGTCGGACCGGAGATTTGGTCGGTCGAGGCCAGGTATGAGCGGCCCCTGAGCAGGAAGGAAGGATGGATGGATCTATGGATAGATGGATGTATGCATGCATATATGTATGGATATCACTCCGCAAAAAAGAAAAGAAAAAAATATGTATGGATATCATGGTCATGTTGCTCGGGAGTTCAACCTCCTTTTTGGAAAAAAAAGAGGGGCGATGCCGATGATGATGACTGTGGCTGAATTTATCATGTCTTGAGCAATCAAGACAGCTTGGCGAGGTGGGACTAAACAGTGCCAGAAAATTGGTGTCTGCGTTGGAGTTGGCCTTAGAGCCCACCCTTGCCTCTCTTGCAGCCTGTCCAATTCATCGCCAATGTTGGATGTTCTTTGCCTTGGATGGTCATTCTGATGAGTGATAACCAGGGCAGTTCTCTTACATGGCAATGGGTGGATTATGCAGCAAGAGATGTGAGTGTTGGGTTTGAAGATGAAATGCTAAACTGAGCCCTCTTTTGCTCAGTTCAGTTGCATTTTGTTTTGGATTCAGTATGGGTCCTCCTCACCTCTCTCTCTCTCTCTCTCTCCCTAAAACAAACCAGTCAAGCTCTCATTGCCGACTTGCTATCCCATCGTCCAGGTGGCTGCCACGTCAGTTCCCCGTCTCTATGGTGCTGCCAGCCACTGCCATTCCATTGCCTTGGATTTGGTTGTGGCGTGGGCTGGGAACCGTAAGGCGTTGTCTGATGCGTCGTCCACACTGGGAGGTTTGGTCAGTGAGCAGCTCCTGAGACTGAGACTAGTCATAGTGGGAGTAACTTAGGTTTTAGTTCAACAAATTGAACTAAAACCACGACAGTAATTATGGAACGGAGGGAGTAGTAACATGCATGCCACATAGGCAAAAAAGATTATGTGACAAGTAATTAAAGAGGATGGATGGATGGATGTGTGCATGCCTGTAATGGATATCATGGATGCGACAAGTTACTTACCACTACGACCAGCCTGATGGATGGATGGATGGATGATGTATGCATGCTACTGTGTGATGAAGAGATGGAGTTCTTACCAGGGGCGATGATGATGACCGTGGCTGAAATAAGCATGTCTTGAGCAATTAAGACAGCTGTGGCCTATGGGTACTAAATTAGAGCACACCCTTACCTCTCTTGCAGCCTGTTCAATTCATCGCTAATGTTGGATGTTCTGCGCCTTGGACGGTCATTCTGATAAATGATAACCAGGACAGTTCTTTTACATCGCGATGGGTAGATTATGCAGCAAGAGATGTGAGTGTTGGGCTTGAAGATGAAAGGCAAAACTGAGCCCTCTTTTGCTACGCTACAAATATTCGATTTTACCCTCTACTATGCACTGTTTTTTCTTTTCTATTCCTCTCTATTGCGTTGATGTGGGTAACGGCCCATCTGGACTTGGATTGATGTCTTCTCTTGGTGATGAAGCCAACCGCCCTAGCTTGGATTGATTTCCAGCTGGCTTTGTTTTTGCCTGTATAGTTGTACAAACTATATATGTCAAACGCACTATTGTTTTTGACTTGGATTTCTACCTTACGTTTTTCTTCTTTTCCAGAATGGAAAATTTATATTATCCTGTTTTTATTTGGCTTGGAGTTGCTCCTTTTATCTGAAGTGAACAAATGTAAATTGCTTCTTTCATTGCTAGTAATACAGCCATCAGCATAGTGTTCCAAATTAACTTCTGAACACAAGATATTTGTTTCTGTTGAGTGTTGATGAGTTCTATTCTTTTCTGAATGGCTATGATGATTTCCTCGTCTTGGTGTTGAAGATCTTTCAACATATCCTGAGATAGTGATGATTGGTTCCATTCAACTTTGCCCAGTTAGACAGTTAGTCATTATACTAGGAGGGCTTGCTCTGCTGCAAGTTACCAGTTGTGGCTATTTGTTGCTGGGCGGGGAAAGAGAGAGAGAGAGAGATGGTAAGGAGAGACCTGAAGGACTGGAATATCACCAAAGAACTAGCCATGGGCAGGGGTGCATGGAAATTAGCTATCCACGTGCCTATCCCAACTTGTTTGGGACTGAACGGCTTTGTTGTTGTTGTTGTTTGGTACCGAAAGGCCTACCTGAAGCATTTTCCAACTTTGGTGATATATGGTGGGTTAAATCTGAGCCATTCAAGTAATACTCCAACATTTTTCTGGATTTTGCGAACTATTCGTGCATGTGTTTGTTATGACACCTGTGTCTGATACTTCTACTACTGTTTGGTTATAGTAATTTTGATCAGTGAGTAACTTTAGAATGTACTCCAGAAAACAGCTTGATTTTCCTTAATAACTTTGTTTGTTTCTTCTTGCTTTTAAGAATACCTGTTTGGTAACTGTGAATGGTCATGGGTTCATTGCGAAAATTAAGTTGTATATATTCTATACATTGTGGGCCTGTAGCTTGAAAAAGAAACCTGGCATTACCTATGGCTTTGGGTTCTCTGTTACGGCTCTGGTTCTTTGTGTGGACCTTCTGGGAAGGTGAGATGGTGTGAAATCTTTTATTTGAACCAATTTAAAAGCAGATTCTTGTTGATGCTATTTTTCAGTTTTTTGGTCCTATTTTCGCATCCATTGTCAAATTTTCTTCTATTGATATTTGCCATTGTAGTCCTCCTTAACTTCCACTATGAATGCATGCCATCCCTATGTCCTCATAAAGCTTCATCTGTGAGGGAGAGGCATCGATGAGGAAGGATGCTGGTGGTGATGCCTGCCGTCTCCCTATCAATTTGACTGGATAAGTTCATTCTTCTGCTGTATTCTTTATCTACTTATCAGTTTGTACTTTTGGTTTCTCGTTACTTCTTTACTGGTTTCAAGTTTCAACTTAAGGGTCGTATATGGCATGTTAAGATTACTGTTTTCTTTGTGTCATGTTCATGAATGGCTGTGATGATATAGCTTCCCTGCGAGAGCTTCTATCTAACACCTGAATTGATTCACTTGGTGCTAAACTAGGATGGCTTGTGTCACAGCAAGTAACCAGTTTAGCGGCTAACTATTACTCCCTCCGTTCGCAAATACTCCTTCCGTCCCCAAATATAAGTCTTTCTAGAGATTCCAACAAGTGACTACATACGGTGCAAAATGAATGAATCTACACTCTAAAATATGTCTACATACATCCATATGTTGTAGTCCATTTGAAATGTATAAAAAGACTTATACTAGGAACGGAGGGAGTATAAATGTTCGTGGTCATTCTACCAGAAATTCAGTTATGGTGTTGAGATGGGAGTGTATCTGAGCCATTTACTTATACATGTCCCAGTTTTTGTGTCCTCCAGTTCATGATTTGCTCCTGATATAGTGATTCTTTCTGCTATTACTGATTCTCCTGTGTTTTCTTGTCATCTTGCGCTTCTCTGTTATTCTCTTTGTTGGATTTACGCCAAGTGCTGTTGATGGCGATGACGAGTAAGGTTCATTCAGAGGTGTACTGAGATCATATACCATCGCCTGTTTGCATGGTATGGGTTAGGGTCAGGTAGGGTTTTGTGTGACTAGATGGAAGCGTGCAAATCAGGACGGCTTGCTTTCTGTGAGCAAAATGAATGCTGAAATGTCACACAGGGGCATCTCCAACGTGGATCACCACGTGCATGGGATACAGCGTGGGTTTTGCCCATATGATAGACGAGCCAACTCTGAGCCTCCCATTTCTTCTTTTAATAAATACGACCTCTCTACAATTTGTGCTTATGTGCTTACGTATATAATCTTCTCAATCTGTTAATGAATTATAGCAGTATTGGGATCTCACTGTAATATATGTTATGGTCTTTGACACTTACGAGAAATGCTCATAGCGAACTGGATGTTGAGCTATTTTACACTTGCATACTCAGAATGCTTTGAATTACTGATGCATCAACAGGTTCTACTTTGTTTGACTAAGAAACAATCCTGTGTGGCAAGGGCCTTGGCAAGCGGCAAAGGGCTTCACATCTTCTGTTCAAACAATGCGATTGCTTGTTCTGTTTTCTTTGCTCAGCGTTCCTGTTTAGTCATTCCTTCATTTTATTTCGCGCAAGGTTTCCTTCCCTTCCATACCTATATATTATATAAATTGTTCTACGTTGCTCTTTCTGATTCATGCATCTGCTGCACTATGGCACCTCAAGCTTCAGCAAAAATATATTACGTTTGGTCTTTGATGTCATCATATATTTATTTAGTTTTGAGTCCACCCATTTATTTTTTGTATAAATCATGTGCAACCTAATCTGCAGCACTGCCCCTATTGCTATGTTTGCCTCTTGTGTGATTCCACCTTGCCCTCTTTCTGTGCGCCGCTGATATTTCCAGTAATACAGTATGTGATTTCAACTTGAGTGTACTCGACATCTTTGATCTCCTTTATAGTTAATTCCTCAGCTTTCCGTGCGTAATTTTTGAACTACTGCTAATTTTAATGACATAATTGCTCGCCTAGAAATCTCAGTATTAGATAATCGCAAGCTACAATCATATAAACTGGACGGTTTGCCACCATGAGACACTCCCGAGTCTGATGAGTTCTTGTGACGTACTAACAAGTTCTGGTGACGTGTTTCTCTGAACGGAAGTCTGGTCATATATGCTTGGTCAGTGGTTTGCATCTGTAACTCTTTTCCAATCACCGGCGCCGTAGAAGATGCAGGGCAAAGGACTTGGAAGGGCTTTCCTGTAATTGTTGTTTTCCAAGGTCTTACCTGCAATGCACGCCTTTGACTCAATATATGAACACGTGTGTCGCCTCTCAAAAAAAGTCTGGTCTTATATGCTTTCGTTGGTGGTTCTGTAATTCACATGGTCAAATTTGTTAACATGCTTGTCACAATTGGATGCAACTGAACTGAGTGTGAGTGCATATGATTATTAAGATGGCGAGAGTAGTAATTGCCATGGCTTAGAATGTCTAGTAATTTTGATAGCCAATGTCAGTGGCTCAGAATTACGCATGAGCCCTAAATGCAACCGTCCTGTATTTGGACCTTTTGTTTCTGGCAGAGCTACGTGCCTACATGCTTACTCGCACAACTTAATGGCCCGTTGTACATTATGCCGTTGGCGATTATACAAGCACTTTGTTTTGTCGGAAGTACACTTGTTGCTGGTGGTTGCTAAAATATCTGTGTGAGGAGTCTAGACTGTATCTTCCCATATACATGTTCAGTTTTGCTTAACGATGAAAGGATATTGTCCAGTAAATTTCTAAAATATCGGAATAAGTATTTATATGGAAGGTTGCATCATGTAGATACAAGAGTGAATGAGACAAGTCAAAGAGACCGGGAGTAGGTTGATAAACTTGTTTGCATATTTGAAACCGGAGGTATTGTACTTACACTAGTATGTGTGGGCATACACTCATTTTATGAAATCCGGCTCAGCCCCTTTCCATTACAAAATACTACTCCCTCTATAAAGAAATATAAGAGTGTTTAGATCACTAACTTTAGTAATCTACTCTTATATTTCTTTACATTTTAGTGATCTAAATGCTCTTATATTTTTTTTACAGAGGGAGTATAACAAAGGTGCAACCTGTCTAAAAAAGGTTAAAAAAGGAAAAAAGGGAAGTGAGTTGAATGCATTGACAGAAAACCCTCGTGTCATTACGTGTGATTGCAACTGAAGTATGCGGGACACAAACTAAACCTAATAAGTTCCAACATAGCATAACTAGGACGACTCTCCTCAAATAACGTGTCCCAGAAAAGACACCTTAGAAGTCACATTTCTTCAGTTTTGCATATGAATCATGCTTCATTAATGTCTGAAGAACTATTTCTGCATGTTGATCATGCTCTTCTTCTATCTTTGAATAAATCAAAATATCATCAATAAATACAACCACGAGACGATCCAAAAAAGGTCTGAACACATGGTCCATTAAGTCCATGAAGCCCGGGGAGCATAATGTCCATATCTTGTGTGGAACACTGTTTTTTTGGAATATCTCCATGCTTTATTTGTAGCTGGTGATATCCCGACTGCAAATCTATCTTTGAAAATACTTGTGTTCCTTGTAATTGATCGACCAAATCATCAATTCTTGGTAATAGATATCGGTTCTTAATAGTTACCTTGTTTAGCTCCCGATAAGAATCCTAGACATCAGAGATAGAATTATGAGAAAAATGACCATCCAATTTGTAAAAGTCGAATGGAGCAACCACACAGAGAGGAAGCGACCTGGGAAAAAGAAGACGATTTGCGTGCATGTTTTCCGCATCTCCAGTTTATGGGTAATTAAATTTGAGGACGGAATTTCTATAAGTAGGGGAGGATGTAATACCCGTGTTATTTAGAATAAATGAGGTGCTTTAATTGGGAAATTAAAGAAAAATTAGCACACACTGAAGTTGTAATTAGCAGTCTACTTAAATAAAATCAATCATTGGCCATCATTGTTTAGTACTAAGTGGAGTAATCAAGTGATTCCTTAGTGTAGAAGGATGTGCATTAGAAGAATGTGTAGGTAGAGCCTTCGAGTAGGTGGCCAAATGTGGCTGTAGTACAAGATATTTTGCAGCTCAAGCTTGCACTATCTATGGCATTAAATTACATGCTGATTCAGCCATGCACGTGTGCGGTTCTAGATGTCAAAGTACAAGCAACTGTAAAATCTAGGACACCGAGGCCTTAGATTTTTCTGAGTTACACTTATCGAGCCCCATTCCCTTCTCTACTATGCCTATAAATAGATGAGCAGGACTACACAACAGTAACCATCACAACATACGTACTAGCTCACTAGTTAGCTTTGCATGGAGTAGAATCACTTTGATACCACTTTAACTATCACACCCCGAGACCTTAGATTAGCGAGATAGACAGCCGTTGGTGACTATAGGCCTATCTCGCCTAGGCCCAGTCTCGGGGCTTGACATACATGAAATTTGTTACCGCCGCCGACGACGAGAGGTGTTACGGGGTGATGAGGTGATGCGAATGGGCTACCAGAGGGATGTGATGGCAACGATGTTAGAGGCCGGAGACACATGCCAGACGTCGCAACAGTTGATGGTGCGGGCTGCACCCGGTCCAGTATCCTCTTTTCTCCGGGGATATGCGAAGACCTGGCGTGGGAAAACGATGATTGTTACAATATTTTATCTAACATTCGCCAACACTCTAAACTAATCGAATCGGTCGGTGCTAGGTGCTCGGCCCGGCCAGCCAACGCCTAGTGTTGCCCCCTAAAGTTTTTGTCTGAGTGTTTTTTTCATCAAAATTTATTGTGCGAGGTCCGCTTCAATTTTCAGATCATTTGGACATCTGAGTATCTCTCAACAAAAAAAAAAGAATTCGGATAAAAACAGTGCATGTATAGTAAACTTCTTTTACATACCCCGAATTTGTCCTATTTGCCAAGAGCTGCTCAGATGTTCAAATGATTTAAAAATTAAAGAGGGCCTCACCCATCAAATTATTTACCATGCAAAACAAATTTAGAATTTTTTGAATTTTCTAGTATTTGTTTTGATTTTTTCCTTGGCGCGGGTGCAGATGAGCCCGGGCTCAGAAGTGGATACCGTTTTGGCTGGACTGCACTATTTTGGCTGGCAAGATTGCATACGATCTGGGATGAATATGACCCAAAAATCAAAATTGTTTCTTTTGACGTTACAAATATGTACATATATTAAAGGGGCTAAGCTAGAGCTTCTTTCATGCATTTGAAGTGCTGGACGGGAGCTCTCTCTTAGGCTGACACGTGTCTTTGGCTTTCTTGGATTCACTTCCAATTTTGGAGCGAGTTTTCTCGTTCAGGCTATTGGTTTTATGCTAGCACGTGGAGTTCCCTTTTTTTTGCGAGAAAATTTCCGATCTATTCATCTTCAATCATGGCAGTACAACGAATACCAGAAATAATAGAAATTACATCCAGATCCGTAGACCACCTAGCGACAACTACTAGCACTGAAGCGAGCCGAAGGCGCGCCGCCGTTATCGCCCCTCCATCGCCGGAGTCGGGCACAATTTGTTATACTAGACAGTCGGGAAGTCGTCGTGCTAAGGCCCCGTAGGACCAGCGCACCAGAACAACAACAGCCGCAGATGAAGAATAACGTAGATCAAAAAAATCCAATCCGAAAACACACGAACGTAGACGAACAACGACGACATCTGAGCAAATCCACCAAAGATAGATCCGTCGGAGACACACCTCCACACGCCCACCAATGACGCTAGATGCATCGCCGGAACGGGGGCTAGGCGGGGAGACCTTTATTCCATCTTCAGGGAGCCGCCGCCGTCTCGTCTTCCTGAACAGGACACAAACCCTAGCAAAACTGAAAGAAACGATTAAAACGGAGCCTCCCGCCGACCCTTGCCAAGATCCACTGCGCCCCCATGGCCCTAAGGCCATCGGAGAGGAGGCGGACCTGCGGCGGCGGCGGGAGGCAAAACCCCTAACTTTTTGTGGAGGAGAAGGAGGAGGCGGCGGCTACAAAGGACGACAGATACGTGGAGAGCTGCAGTTAGCCACCGCTTTATCTCTCCACGTATCTCATCTAGAACTTCCCTGTATGCAGAAAATCAAATCATTTGACCTTCTCCTCAGCCCAACACACATCTGCTCCGGGTGCTTCGCTGCCCCCTTTGGCTAGCCGCCTGCCGTGCCACCACCACAATGCTCTCCCCTCCCTCCCCTGGCCAGTGAAAAATCACAAAACTCGCTCTTTGGCCAAAGTTCAGCATAAAATGTATTTTTTCTAAAGAAATTCACGAAATGGCCCTACCCGCATGACACCCGTGCCCCAGGCGCCATGCTAGATACCATAACGCCCTGGTCAAAGACGCCATGAGCGTCGGCGCTGACTGGCACGTTGGCCTGGCCTTGGGCCCATGACGCCTCGGCCCAGGACGCCATGGGCTGCACCACAACGCCCTGGGGCGCCATACCGCTTCACCATATCACCGCCCGAGCCCCTCTGGTCTCTGTTCGTTCTTTCCTCTCTCTGTTCTTTCCCACACCCATGGCGCCGCTCAAATCGTCCCTCTCTCTCCCCACTCAAATGTTGCGGATCTGAGACAAAAATCAGTGGACCCGGTTGCCCTTCGAATCCTCAAGGTATCCTCCTCCCTTTCCCCTCTTTCTATTGGTTGAAATCTCTACATTTGATTGATTTGGGTGAAACCATAGTTCATCCTTTTCTTGAAATGGATAGTGGATTTTGGTGTGATAATGTAGGGATTAGTGTGATCTAGGATATGTATGGCTTAGAATATGTATGATATGGGATTTTATGGAAGTGCTATGAATTTGGTTAGGATATGCCGCACATATATGGTGTATGGAAGAATTTGTGCAAATATATGGTGTATGGTATTGTAGAAAATTGTATGCACATATATGCTGTATGGAAGAAGAAATAGTGTAGAAATTTTGCACATGTATGTATGTTTTTGCACTAGTGCGGATATTTGCAAATGACAACGGGGCTTACCATATACATTTGTAATTTGTAGGATGGCCTCTCTTATCAATCCATCGTACGATCAATTGCATCGTGGATGGTTCATGGCAGAAGAAGGAAGGGTATTTGATTAGCTTCACCTGAGGTCCGGTTCGGTTCATGGCAAGATGGAGTATGACAAGCGATACACGGAGTATATCCGGAAGACCGGGCTTCTCCCTTTCATCTCACTCGTGTCTCGTTCGATGCCGAAGATGAACCCTTGTGCGATCATGACACTCGTTAACCGATGGCGCCCTAAGACACATACTTTTCACTTCTATGTTGGGGAGATGATGGTCACTTTGCAGGATGTGTCTCTAATCACTAGACTTCCCATCAAAGGAGAGCCTATTTGTTTTAGCAAAGATTCTGATGGATGGCGTGAGATTATGGTTGGACTCATAGGGAGGGAGCCAGGGGTACAAGGGAAGTCCGCCGGTGCAAGTTATCATTGGATTGCTGAACACTTTGGGGAATGCCCGGCTGATGCGGACGATGAAACAATGTAGCAGTATACCAAGGCATACTTGTGGTATGTAGTCAGCCGAACTCTTTTCTCTGATGGCACTGGTGTGAACACTTCCTTTATGTGGTTTAAGCTATTTGCTGGGTGGGAGCATGGACTCGGTTGGTGTACGGCGGCGTTGGCTTATTTTTATGGTCAGGTAAGTAGTTTTGCTTATAATAGTGTGTTCATCATGTAGAAATTTTCTCTAGTTTATAATGACATATTTCTTGTTTGTGTGTAGCTGGACGAGGCATGCCGTAGGGGCGCGAATCCAAGAAACGTCGTAGAGTCAAAGGAAGCCAACATCGGTGGCCAATGCTTCTATTATCGATCTGGAGTTGGGAGCACTTGCGAGTGGGGCGACCGACACCAAAGGGTTATGACCCGTGGGATGATCATCATGACCCAGACCGTATGCCTACATGGGCATATAAGTGGGACAAGGTTGAAGGTTTTGTTGGCAACTCAAAGACCATGTATTTGCACTACTGCAATGAGCTTGACATCATGACCCCGGAGTAGGTTATCTTAGTAGCTTCTTGCTTTGTCTCTTCGATTTCTTCGGTTTTCCAAAAATCATACTAACAATGTAGTTTTTTCTTAATCTTTGTTTATAGGTTACCTGTGAACCGTACGGAACGAAGGGCAACATTGGTAGGGGAGCTGGTTTTATTACTTTTAGACTTAACCCAAAGTGTCTACAGTAAGCAAACTTATGGCGGATGCATTGCCCGTTGATTTGTTATTATGCTGTTGAGTTTTATCAGCCACAACGAGTTATGACATAGTTTGGCTTATTTAAAGAGACCCCGCCGAAGTACATGGACACTTCGGTACATTTGCATAGGTAAGTGATTAGCACTTCAAATGCTTTCTCCATTGTTTTGCAGATAGTAACGAAAATGCATTTGTCAAATGCTATGCACTCTCGACAAGATGAAGCAGAAGAGTATAAAAAAATGGGATCGAGAGCATGACATGTATATCCAGGAGTTCAAGCACAAGCTCAATAAGATTGAGCTTTCATTGCGTCAACCCACTTCTAAGCCTCCCTCATGGCCTTTTGATACAGAAGCATTCAACAATTATCTTGTGTGGTTTCGTTCCGTTGCACGTACTCAACTTAACGCACCCGCGTTTCAGCCAGGGGACATATTACATGAACCCAATCCAGGTTTTGATCCGATGGCCAATATGGAGTACAACAGGCTTATTAGAGATGGTAGACGGTATGAATCGACACCAACTATCCTCTTTGTGGTAAGTTACCGTTATATCTATATGCTTGCCTACATTGTGCTAAAATGATTTGTCCTATTCTGTCCAACAGCAAAATGAGCTCCCGAAGCATGTCAACGACGCCGGTGAGGCACTCAAGTACCCTCCAGGTGAAGAGTCATACAACAAGCTTAAAGCTTTTGTTGAGGTATGACATTTGATAATTTGCTTTCCGTACACATTTTTGAGGCATATCTCCTAACTTCATGATATGTCAATTTCATAGCGGAGCATGTCTTGGGCACGTGGCCTTGGTGCTCTACTAGGCTGCCGCTCCACTGATGTTGTAGTCCCTACTGCTTCGAGGTCGAGATCATATTCAAGCGGCACCCAATAGTAAGGCGACGAATCGGTTGATGATGAGGGGGATGAACAGATGCATGATGAGATTAGCACCTCGCAGTTGCACAATGCACCTCAGCCTAGTCAAAGGCGTGGAAAGTATACTCTGGGCAAATACGCAAGGAAGGCATGTAAGGACCGGGTGATCGAGGCCGCCTCTCAGGAGGAGGAGGAAGAGGAGGTGCCATAGCTCCAGAGGAGAAGGCGCTCAGTGAAGGGGAAGGATGCTGCACTGGCTAAGAGGGGGAAAGGAAGGAAATGATGCATTTGTCGTCAAGTTGATGTAGTATTTGTCCAAAACTAGATGTCGTGAACTTATGTTTGTCGAGGACTTGTAGTATTTGTCCAAAACTAGATGTCGTGAACTTATGGTTGTCGAGGACTTGTAGTATTTGTCCAAAACTTGATGTCGTGAACTTTTTTGTTGGAAAATTTGATGTGTGTCATTTATGTCTGTCAACACTTATTGTCAAAAACTTTGTAGCATTCTCATCAAAATAAAAAACAAAAACGGAAGCAGAAACAGAAGTTGACAACATGGCGCCCCAGCCCAAGGCGCCATGGTCAACGACAGCATGGCGCCCCAGCCCAGGGCGCCATGGTCGTGTAAATGGCTAAGTCCTGAGATTTTTAGCTCTTGATGTTGGGGGCGCCATGCATTTTTTTCTGGGCGCCATGTATGATGCCCTCGCCCAGGGCACCATGGTCGTGGAAAATGGTTAAGTTCTGAGATTTTTAGCAATGTGCGCTTGAACTGGCTGGTCAGAAATGTGCCATCCACGGACACAACCGGCCTACAATGCCCGAAGGCCCTAATGCATGGCTCAAAAGTCCAGAATGCATGTGAAAGTGGAACTATACCTAGGTGGTTTTGGTAATTCCTAACAACATATAGCTCATCGAGCTAACATCATTCCAAGATGAACATTTCAGGAAAATCTCAATGAATGGTATGGCATGGATGAGGAAAGTGGATCCCTCAAAATAATAAGGATAAAAGGATTGGCTCAAGCTCAAAAGCTCAAGACTCTACATTTTATATTTAGTGATCCAAAATCACATTGAATCTATAGGAAAAGCCAATACTATCAAGGAGGGATGAGGTGTTGTTTAATGAGTTTCTTGCTCCATAGTGCTTAGTGATATGCTCCAAAAACCCTCAACTATTTTCTCATATCCACATATGACCCAAACCAAAAGTCAAACTCGGCCCCACCGATTCTTTCTATCCGGCGCCACCGAGTTCAGATGTCATAGCCAGTGCCACAAACCCTAGGCAAATCGGTCTCACCGATAGGGATCTCGGTCTCACCGAGATGGGATTGTAATCTCTCTGTTTCCCTTCGTAACGTTTTGGTACCACCGAGATGAGCGATCGGTCCCACCGAGATTGCAATGTAAACTCTCTGTTTCCTTTTCATAACACTTCGGTCCCACCGAAATTAGCGAACCGGTCCCACCGAGTTTACCTGACCAACTCTCTGGTTAGCTTATTACCAAAATCGGTCTCATCGAGTTTGTGTAATCGGTCTCACCAAGACTACGTTAGCCCTAACCCTAACCATATCGGTCCTACCGAGTTGCATGTCGGTCCCATCGAAAATTCTAACAGTCACTAGGTTTACTAAATCGGTCTGACCGATTTTGTTGATTCGGTCCCACCGAGATTGCTAAATTGTGTGTAACGGTTAGATTTTGTGTGGAGGCTATATATACCCCTCCACCTCCTCTTCATTCGTGGAGAGAGCCATCAGAACGAACCTACACTTCCAACTTACCGTTTCTGAGAGAGAACCACCTACTCATGTGTTGAGACCAAGATATTCCATTCCTACCATATGAATCTTGATCTCTAGCCTTCCCCAAGTTGCTTTCCACTCAAATCTTCTTTCCATCAAATCCAAATCCTGTGAGAGAGAGTTGAGTGTTGGGGAGACTATCATTTGAAGCACAAGAGCAAGGAGTTCATCATGAACACACCATTTGTTACTTCTTGGAGAGTGGTGTCTCCTAGATTGGCTAGGTGTCACTTGGGAGCCTCCGACAAGATTGTGGAGTTGAACCAAGGAGTTTGTAAGGGCAAGGAGATCGCCTACTTCGTGAAGATCTACCGCTAGTGAGGCAAGTCCTTCGTGGGCGACGGCCATGGTGGGATAGACAAGGTTGCTTCTTCGTGGACCCTTCGTGGGTGGAGCCCTCCGTCGACTCGCGCAACCGTTACCCTTCATGGGTTGAAGTCTCCATCAACGTGGATGTACGATAGCACCACCTATCGGAACCACGACAAAAACATCCGTGTCTCCTATTGTGTTTGAATTCTCCAAACCCTTCCCCTTTACATTCTTGCAAGTTGCATGCTTTACTTTCCGCTACTCATATACTCTTTGCATGCTTGCTTGAATTGTGTGAAGATTGCTTGACTTGTGCTAAGATAGCTAAAATCTGCCAAAGACTAAAATTGCGAAAAGGATAAGTTTTTAATTGGTCAAGTAGTCTAATCACCCCCCCTCTAGACATACTTCCGATCCTACAAGTGGTATTAGAGCTTTGGTCTCCATTTGCTTTGATTTCCATAGCTTTTGGTGGTCATAGCCTTGGTTTCACAACCTAGGAGAGTATGGCGTCTAGCAAGGGAAATTATCACCGTAGAGGTCCTTACTTTGATGGTACGAGTTTTGCTAGTTGGAAGCATAAGATGAAAATGCATATTCTCGGACATAACCCCGCCGTTTGGGCTATTGTGTGTATTGGCTTGCAAGGTGAATTCTTTGATGGGAGAGAACTGAACCGTGAAGCTAGCGCGGAAGAGTTGAAGATGCTGCAATACAACACTCAAGCTTGTGATATCCTCTTCAACAGACTGTGCCCCGAAGAATTCAACAAAATCAGCCGTCTTGAGAATGCAAAGGAAATTCGGGATACTTTGATTGATATGCACAAAGGTATCGACTCCGTCAAGGAATCCAAGTTGGATGTGCTCCAAAGTCAACTTGACAAGTTCAAAATGAAGGATGGTGAAGGTGTCGCCGAAATGTACTCTAGGCTTGTTCTTATCACAAATGAGATTGCGGGCTTAGGAAGTGAAGAGATGACCGACAAATTCATCATCAAGAAGATCCTAAGAGCATTGGATGGAAAATATGATACCGTGTGCACATTAATCCAAATGATGCCCAATTACAAAGATCTCAAGCCAATGGAGGTCATTGGAAGAATTTTTGCTCATGAGATGTCACTCAAGGATAAGGAGGAACTTCACAACAGGTCAAGTGGTGCTTACAAAGCCTCATGTGAAGCCCCTACATCATCAAGTGAGAAACAAATCTTCAATGAAGAATTGAGCTTAATGGTGAAGAACTTCAACAAATTCTACAAGAGTAGAAGCAAAGAGAGAAGCTCCAAGTCAAGGTCCTACAATGACAAAAGATCTTATAGTCGAGAGCGCAATTGCTACAACTGTGGGAGACCCGGACACTATTCCAATGAGTGTACGACACCCCACAAAAGAAGAGAAGAATCACCCAAGAGGAGAAGTAGATGAGAAGAATCACCACCAAGAGAGAGGAGGAGTAGAGATGATCTTTATGAACGAAGAACATCCCGGAGAAGCAAGGATTCGGAAAGGAAGGACAAGTCATCAAGGAGCTACACAAAACAAAGACATCAAGCTCATGTTGCTGAATGGGTATCCGGCTCCGACTCCGACAATCACTCTGAGAGAAGCTATCACTCCGACTTTGAACATACTCAAGATGAAGGCGTTGCCGGTCTAGCACTTGTGTCAACCAACTCCTACGACATATTTGATTCACCAAATGAAGGACTTGGAAGATGCTTCATGGCTAAAGGCCCTAAGGTAACACACCCCGAGTATGTTGATTTCAATAGTGATGAAGATGACTTGTTAGGTTATGATGATTTACTTGTTGACAACTCTAGTGATGAATACTATGATGAAACGTCAATTAATCATGCTAATCAAGATAAAACGAATGACAATGATAAGGAGAAAATTGAGCTTCTTACTAAAGAACTAAACACTCTTAAGTTAGTTCATGGAACTATCTTAGAAGATCATCGAGAACTTTTAAGGACTCATGAGAAATTACGCTTTGAAAAGCTCAACCTTGAGCAAGAGCATGAGTTCTTAAAGGCAATCAATGATGATCTCCATAAGAAAAGTTCTTCTTACATTGCCAAGCGTTTACTCTTATCTACTTACATGCCTCAAGTCAAGTCCATTAACAAAAACAAGAAGGATTCTTCCTCTAGTAGTAACAATAATCATGCTAAATCCAATATTGTTGCTTCTAGTAGTTCTCTTGATTCCACTAATGATTCTCTTAGCCAAGTTACTCTTGAGCAAGAAAATAGCTTATTGACGGGAATTATAGAGAAAGGTGTTTACAAGAGCCTTGCCGGGAGTAAGCAAATTGAGGAAATTGTACGCAAGCAAGGAAGGCATCAGAAGAACCAAGGTGTTGATTTTGAACGAAAGTTCAATGCCAATGGAGTTGAGTGGGAAGAAGATCAATATCCCAAGACGAAGTTTGTTCCTCAACAAGAGAAGTATGATCCTACTTCCTTCAAGGGGACACAAGCTCAAGATGATCTTCCACCACAAGACCACAAGCAAAAAGGCAAGGACAAGCTTCAAGAGGAGATTGATGCATTTGAAGAAGCTCCTAAGGCCTTGGTCAAGTGGGTTCCCAAGACTACGTCAAAGTTCTACTTCATCAAGTACGACTACAACTCCAAGGATTCCCATCAAGATGATGTGGATCCCGAAGAAGAAGAACTAGAGAGTTCTTGAGGGTGACTCCGCCAACATACTTCACTCATATCTTTTTGGCAACAACAAGTGCAATCAACTTCCACATCTTGCACTAGTTCAAGGAGTCACAAACCCTCTTGTTGGTAAGACAAGGGACAAGGTAATCTAATGCTTTCATGGACATCATCTTGTGTGTGCATCACTCTATGTCTATGGATATACTTATTTGTTCCTTGTGGGACTAACCCGTATAGGTATTGAAAGTGCAACTCACTCCAAAGGATTGCTCCAAATGATCTTCATCAACATTGAGCATCCACATCTTCAACACCTACATGAAGTCATCATCGACAAAACCCAAGGTTAGTTCATCCCTCTAAGGGGGGATCTCACATCTAGGGGGAGCTTAACTCTAAGAATTGAGACAAAGCAACTCTAATGGTGTGAACACATCAATGCATTATGTAAAAGTGGTAACCCCACTTGAGCTTAAACGATGAGTATGACCTATGATCAAATGTTCTCATTTGACTCCTAAGTCAATATACTCATATATAGATGACCTAGTCATTGCCAATTGTTTGATAAATGCTAGAATTGGTTGTGCGTGCTTTGCCACATATTTCATTTGCCATTTTATTGTGTGAGCATGTTGGTGGCATATTTAACTCATTCGAGGACATCCACTTGTTGCTTTGATTGATTGGCTTCTTTTTCTTTTGCCAAGTGGATGAACAAGAATGCCTAAGAACCTTCTCTAGCTATCTATGCTTTTCTTGTCTCAAACTCTATTCATGCTACATCACAAAATTTGATCAAGTCAGATTCGAACCACTCTGTGTGAGGAGCACTCGGAGTCCCCGATTCGTCATGGACTTAAACTTCCAAAACTTCTTTGTGCGTTTCGGTCTGACTGATTCTTCCATTTTGGTCATACCAAGATCACTAAGTCGATCTAGGTTTTTAATCTCGGTGCAACCGATTTGAACATTTCGGTCACACCGAGTTGCCGTAACTGCCAACAGTTATGCATCTCGGTGCCACCGAATTGTTCCACTCGATCACACCGACAGGATCGGGCTATATATACTCACGGGCAAAAATTTGGAAACTTTCTCCAGACCTCTTCGCCCGCGCATAGCTCGCTCTGCCTCCAGGGTCTCCGGATCGTCCTTCTCGTTGCCAGCCGCCTCCAGTCGCTGGTCTTCGCTGCCGTCAATAGAATTCAACCCCGCCGTTGCCGCCGTAGCGAGTTCATCGCCAAGCTAGGGTATGGACTCAATCACAGTGCTATCCCCGATCGATTCCTAGCACATTGTGTTCATCATGATTCTTGCCACGATTGAAACGATTCTATCCAGTCAAAACAATCCATAGATTAGAAGTGAATTGGAAATTTAGGGTTAGGTTTCCGCCGAAACCATCTCGGACCCACCGAGTTGTAGAACTCGGTTCAACCGATTCGGCTAAGGCCATTGCACAAGTGATTCTCGGTCTGACTGAGAATTGCAAATTGGTGTGACCGAGTTCAGGACTTTGTGAAACCCTAGCAGTCTCGGTGCCACCGAACTGTGACTCGGTCTGACCGAGTTCACTAGTTTAGGTTCCAAAGCTGCTTCGGTATCACCGAGTTTGCAAATTGGTTGATCCGAAATGCTTTCTGTGGGAAATTAAAACTAAGTTTTTGAATCATTCTTTTGCAAAAACCTCTATGTTTTGTGATGCTCATCCACTCTATCTCATCTGTATCTACTCACAGGGTCTGCAGTCAGTGGTTGCAATATGTCTGATCAAAGCGCAGCCAGAACCAGCCAGAGGAGCAGATTCACATGAGTGAGGGCACTAGTCCCTCGAGCACCTCAGATGATGGCAACAGGATCACCCCAAGCAACTTACCCAAAGCTGCCACCAGGGCCAGAAAGAAGAGAACCTCAGACTGTGAGGATGAATACTATGTGGCAGTTGAGGATGAGGCCACTTCCAAGAAGAAAGTGCTCAAAAAGGAATATGGCACAGCAGCAGCCACCAAGCCAGGTCTAAATAAGAAAGTCCCTGCAAGAGGACACCTATCCTGAAAGTCAGAGAATCAACTCAAGTACCTGAGAAATTTGATCCCAAAGAGGCTGCTGCAGAAGGGAAGAAGAGGAAGGAAAGGGTCAAGAAGACCATGGCCAGAGTTGTTGGACAACCTTCCATGATGGAAGAGGAAGAAGAAGAAGAGGCTGCGGCTCCAACACCTACACCTCCAGCTCCATCCACTTCCACTGATGCTTTCATCCTTGGAGTCCTATCTACACCACCACCTGAAGATCAAGCCTGAGAGTCGTTTTAGTACTATGCATTTTCTATGAACTTTTTGGTAACTTGTTGCCAAAGGGGGAGAAAAATGTATAGATCATAAGCTTCGAGAGAGAGTGTTGCTTTTTTTTTCTCTCTTGCTTTGGTGGTTGAACTTTATTTGCTTGTTCGAGATACTTTTTGTCTGTGTGATACCTGGATGATCATGTGTTTGATCATATGCTACATTTATGCTTGTTGGATGACATTATCCCATCTATCTCTATATGATCATTCACTTTGCTTGGTGATGAGTGCATGTATTCAATCTTTATTATTTTGAGCGCTCCACCAAGATGTATGTGACATGGAAGAGTAACCCATGAGTCTAACTCTTTGTGCATTTGCAGTCCAAAGCAAATCTTAAACCATGCACAAATTTAGGGGGAGCTCTTGCTTATCACATACTTCTCAAAGCGACAATGATTTTCACTCTTATTATTATTTGTCAAAGCTTTGATCTATATGTTGTCATCAATTACCAAAAAGGGGGAGACTGAAAGTGCAACTATCCCTAGGTGGTTTTGGTAATTCCTAACAACATATAGCTCATTGAGCTAACATCATTTCAAGATGAACATTTCAGGAAAAGCTCAATGAATGGCATGGCATGGATGAGGAAAGTGGATCCCTCAAAATACTAAGGATAAAATGATTGGCTCAAGCTCAAAAGATCAAGACTCTACATTTTATATTTTAGTGATCCAAGATCACATTGAGTCTATAGGAAAAGCCAATACTATCAAGGAGGGATGAGGTGTTGTTTAATGAGTTTCTTGCTCCATAGTGCTTAGTGATATGCTCCAAAAACCCTCAACTACTTTCTCATATCCACATATGACCCAAACCAAAAGTCAAACTCGGCCCCACCGATTCTTTCTATCCGGCGCCACCGAGTTTAGATGTCATAGCCACTTCCACAAACCCTAGGCAAATCGGTCTCACCGATAGGGATCTCGGTCTCACCGAGATGGGATTGTAATCTCTCTGTTTCCCTTTGTAACGTTTTGGTACCACCGAGATGAGCGATCGGTCCCACCGAGATTGCAATGTAAACTCTCTATTTCCTTTTCGTAACACTTCGGTTCCACCGAAATTAGCGAACCGGTCCCACCGAGTTTACCTGACCAACTCTCTGGTTAGCTTATTACCAAAATCGGTCTCACCGAGTTTGTGTAATCGGTCTCACCGAGATTACGTTATGCCCTAACCCTAAACATATCGGTCCTACCGAGTTGCATGTCGGTCCCATCGAAAATTCTAACAGTCACTAGGTTTACTAAATCGGTCTGACCGAGTTTGTTGATTCGGTCCCACCGAGATTGCTAAATTGTGTGTAACGGTTAGATTTTGTGTGGAGGCTATATATACCCCTCCACCTCCTCTTCACTCGTGGAGAGAGCCATCAGAACGAACCTACACTTCCAACTTACCGTTTCTGAGAGAGAACCACCTACTCATGTGTTGAGACCAAGATATTCCATTCCTACCATATGAATCTTGATCTCTAGCCTTCCCCAAGTTGCTTTCCACTCAAATCTTCTTTCCACCAAATCCAAATCCTGTGAGAGAGAGTTGAGTGTTGGGGAGACTATCATTTGAAGCAGAAGAGCAAGGAGTTCATCATCAACGCACCATTTGTTACTTCTTAGAGAGTGGTGTCTCCTAGATTGGCTAGGTGTCACTTGGGAGCCTCCGACAAGATTGTGGAGTTGAACCAAGGAGTTTGTAAGGGCAAGGAGATCGCCTACTTCGTGAAGATCTACCGCTAGTGAGGCAAGTCCTTCGTGGGCGACGGCCATGGTGGGATAGACAAGGTTGCTTCTTCGTGGACCCTTTGTGGGTGGAGCCCTCCATGAACTCGCGCAACCGTTACACTTCGTGGGTTAAAGTCTCCATCAACGTGGATGTACGATAGCACCACCTATCGGAACCACGACAAAAACATCCGTGTCTCCTATTGCGTTTGAATTCTCCAAACCCTTCCCCTTTACATTCTTGCAAGTTGCATGCTTTACTTTCCGCTGCTCATATACTCTTTGCATGCTTGCTTGAATTGTGTGAAGATTGCTTGACTTGTGCTAAGATAGCTAAAATCTGCCAAAGACTAAAATTGGGAAAAGGAGAAGTTTTTAATTGGTCAGGTAGTCTAATCACCCCCCTCTAGACATACTTCCGATCCTACAGCGTGTCCAAATATTCGAATGATTGCATCATTGTATATCCTTGTTCTCATGCCATCTGGCTCCACCATATAGTACATGCCAGGATTTTCTGCCACCATCGCTTTCAACACCATCGCGAGGCGGTTGTATGTATCTTCCCAACCACCATACAATATCTCAAAGGCAGCTTGCTTGGCCTTCCATGCCTTCCTATACTTCACCTCGTAACCAAAAACCTCCTTCACCATCTCCATCAAAGCCCGAATGGGATATGTCGGGAGTATCTTTATGGAGGCTGAAAATCAATATGCAATGAATTTGGAGGTCAATTGACGGTGATCATCCTTTACATTAGCATCATCAATATCCTTGCAACTACATCGATGGTGAAACACAGAAGAACTTGTAATCTTTGACACATCTTACATGGATAACCAAAGGGCAATGATTCTTGTGTTCCTCACATCTGACCACATAACGCACTTTCAAGTTTGACTTCTCCACAAAGAATGGCCAATGAAACTTAACCACGTAGTCCTTGGCCCATATTTGAAGTTCTGCCAAGCTTTCAAAGATTGTTCCTTCACTAACACCATACACACTTGCTTTGGTATCTCGCTTTGATGTTAACCTTGGTGCAAGAATTTTACTTGTGCCACCATCAACAATCGCCTTATCGGCTAGGCTTAGATCACGAAACAATGATGTCTTGTGACTACGACCTATTACCTTATTGAAAGCATTGGCTTCTTTAGCCGTCAAACCATCCTCATCTATTTCTTCATCCGGGCCTTCATCCTCCGAGTCCCATGGAATCTCATGGTACATGCCCTCTTCCATTCAATTTGCCTCAACATCACCAACATAATGGTCATGAAGATAATCCTCCGATTCATCACCCTCAAACTCACCACCATAATGGTGCAAGTCTTCATTATCAACTTGGTCATTCCCGATGGGGCTTAAACATTGGGTCATTGGAGGTTGGCTCATTGTTGTGTCATGCACATCCGGGGTGACATGTGTTGAATCTCGAACCAGGCTACTAACATCATATGAAGATGCACACCGATTCAAATCAATGTGCAACCGAGCACGAACAACCTTTGTGGCAAATAACTCAAATGATTTATCTTGTGAGGCCAACACACTCTCTTTATATGCTTCCCAATAAAACTCGGAATCAAGATGCATTATCTTCCAACGAATATGTTGCCCATACCCAACATTATATCTTTCGATTAAGTCTACTCCATCGCTTTCTTCCATCCAATTCAACCTTCTTCGAAGCTCAACCAAAACCTCCTCAAGGCTAGGACTTGTGGAAAACAACATCACTACCGACTTCTTCTTCGGGTCACCATACTCCGTGTCTTCCTTCTCAAAGGAGATAAAGTCCACATGATGCACATTGACGATCCTCGCCATCTAGAATCATAGACACCAAAATGCATTAAAAAAATAAAAAAATTGGATGACCTAGGGTTTCCCCAAATCCCCACAATGTGGAGATTTCAACCAACAAAAAGAGGAGGAATGATGGAGAATACCTTGAGGGGCCGAAGGGAAGGATAAATCACCAATTTGGTGCTCCGATCCATGAAATTTTGTGGGCATTAGGGAGGGGATTGAGTGGGGCGGCTGGGGTTGAGATGGGGAAAGTGAGGGTCTGTGGAGGGGAAAACAGGGGGCACTCTATTTTGTTGAGGCAAGGGGCATGGCGCCCTGGGCTGGGGCGTCATGGTCATGAGCATGGCGCCCTGTGCTGGGGGCGCCATGGTGCCATGCCCTGCCAACGTGGAAAGTCACCGCTGACCAGTATGGTGCCCTTGACTAGGGCGTTGTGTACATATGCATGGCGCCCCGGGTGCGGGCGTCATGCAGTTAGGGCCATTTTATGAAATATTTTCAAAAGAGGGCCATTTTGTGCTGAGCTTTGGCCAAAGGGCCAGTTTTGTGATTTTCACCCTTGGCCAAGCCCCTCCATTAATTCCTATGCCCCTTCTCTACTCAGACATGGAGCCCACAAGTACAAACCCTAGCTCGGGTTCTTGAGACCTATCCGACTTGATAGAGGTGGTTGCACTCCGGCTAGGGAAGGTCTGCCTTCGCCCACCAGCACTGGTTTGCGCAATGAATTGCACAGTTCATACGGCTTTGATCTTGCATGAAAGGTAGAATTCATGTTCTTTGTAATTGTTATGTCAAGTGTAATAGTATTTTTTATGAATGTTTTGCTTTAATTTTTCAATCAGATCACACGACAAATGTACACCTGACAGATTGCTAATTCATTTTGTTATAGTTGTCATATGTATTGAATTCATGCTCCAGCCAACTCATCCAAATGTCCAAACTGATGGAGGGAGGTGGGCAATATATTTCAACACTCCCCCTCACGTCTAGGCTATTTAAGTCCTTAGACATGGGATCGATGTAGGCCGCAGAAATCATTTTATTTAATACTACGTTGGCAGGGTCTTAAACTCAAGACCTCTTGGCTATGATACCATGTTAGATGGGAAGAGTTCCTACTCCCTCGTAAGGGAGCCGCGTGGTATATATTGATTGTTGGCAGGAATAGCCCCTGCCGTGGCTTACAAGGATTCACCGATCGCTAGGATACGGTGGTTACAATTTAAGGACAATATAACCGAGCCTAATGCAAGCTCTCACATCGATTTGCGTTTTAGGCTGTTCGTTTTATCGATTTGATTGTTTCTGGCCGTTAGATATGCTGTCCTTAGGGGCTGCTCCTCCGCAGGAAAAAACCGAGCACTCTACTAAACTGGGCCGAACAACCCATTTATCTAGCATAGCACACACAACCTAGTAGGGTCCTCGCTACGCTCTCGCGTCTCCGGAAAGGGAAACTCTTCGATCCAGAGAGGAACGGGTCGGGGCTGCGGCCGACGCGTTGTCTCGTCTTCTGAATGGATCCAGCCAAGGCGAGCGAGATCCTTCCCTTCCCTTTACACCGACAAGGCAACCACGGAGACGACAAATAGGTTGGTGAGGACGGAGAGATCCGCATCTCATCGTCTTTCCTCGACGCCTTCCCCACCCTCTCGCGCTCCATCGGCGGCGAACATGGTGCGCCACGGCGGCCTATTTCTGCTCGTGCTCCTCGCCGCCGCGGTGGTCGGAAAGGCACATGGAATGACTTATTATGCCTCCCAACTGCTGCCACGACACCTACCCATTGTCAAGATACTGACAGCAGAGGTCGACAACCCAGGCAGACGCCGGCCATGTGCCCCTTCGCCAAGCACTGCCCTTGGCCTCACCGTCGAGTGAAGATTCCCACCCCACCACGAGCTCGCCCCTTCCCAGCAGGTTCTTCCCTTCCTCTCTCCTGCTCTGTTGCTTATTTGCTTGAATTATTGCTGCTCGCCATTGTTTTGATGTGAATGTGTGACTGTGCGGATGATGTTGCTGTGTGTGGGCATGTGGATCTCATGCAAAGTTGGTTCCAGGTACTCTGCTCAGACCTGAAATAGCTCGTGAGGCTACTGATATGTACCATGTTGGTGTGTATTTCACTATTTCATGCATCTCACTTCTAATTAATAGTAGTAATTGACACTAGGAATGGAGCAATTGTCTTACAGTTTATGTTTAAGAATCACAGTATGCTAATAATATTAACATGAGCATGAAAATATACGAGTCCCCTTTTCACCTGGTATTCATCTCCCATGCAATCTGACCTCTTCAGTACAATTAGCTTGGCTATTTACATTGTTTTGGAGATCATATTGGTTCAATTTAGGAATAACCCTCCCCACTTTACCAGGTTTAAAATGCGAGTACTCTCTCAAATTCAACGTTCCCTGCTCTTCTTGGCTTCAGGATGTTCTGGTGGGAAGCATCATGTCCTGTGTTGAATCTCCCTCTTAATTGGTCTCTTAATAGTGGAGGTGGGTTGCTTTCTCTTAATTTCCTCCATTTTCTATATGCTTTGCATTGGCTTTATTTGCGCCTTGCTTGCATTGCGCTTGGCTCCTTTTTCTTTAGGCGGTCTTATACTCCTGGTGATGGTGGGCGTGAGGCGACACCTCCAGTTCCAGCAATGTTCAGACCTCTCCCCCATCTAGGCGCGCCATCACAATCTGTAGAACGAAGCCCATCCCAAACATCAGTCGTAGGATGAAGGGATTGTTCAGGGAATGGATCGTGTTGCGCTACAGAGGATTGTTCATCTTCCTTTAGTGGAGGAACTTCTATCTGGTTAGTGTTTGAGCCAGTTAGTTTAATTTAATTTTCTTGTCTAATCCAATCTTCTTTGTGTCCTTTATACTAGGGAGGTCACCTTGCTATTGAAGGATACCAAGCAGAATTTTTTTCTTCAGGGAGAAGGATACCGAGGAGATATTTGATTACAATTGGTGTTAAACATTGTTGCCAGTGTTCCCCCTCATGACAACTCCCGCATTCTTGATGAGTTAAGCCTTGGCCATCCATCTTGAGGTTTTATTCCGCATGTAATAAACTTGCTGATTTTGGGTTCATGGCGAGATAGCATCCCTCTCATTCATATATCTACTTAGTTAGTGAATATCTACTTAGTGAATAGTGTGCAGGGAGGAAAAATGTCAAAGCACATATTTTTCTTTTTTGCATTTTATGGATAGAGGAAATATGATATGCCAAATTGATCTTAGAAATTATTTAACCATCCACTATGTCTTTTGGTATCACTGAAACTTTGTGGAGAGGGAATATGCTTTAATTGGAAACCAAATGTTTACCTTCAGGCCGAGACTTGTTTTATGTAACTCAACTAATTTACCAAAAAGTAAAGAGAGTGCCCACACCATGTACAATGGACTAAATCAGCTCAAAAAATTACTAATACACTATATACATATGAGTTCATGCCAATTTTAAAATAAACTAAATCTCAACATATATTAGTACCAATCCATAACATTGAAGTGCACAAATAGATGGGCCCAGCAACGCGCACCATCAATGATCTAGTGATCGATAGGATAGATGCGTGACGGAGAAGGAGAAAGAGTTTGTTGAGATTACAATAGGATTCCATCTCTAAGTTTAACACCCTCCCTTAATCTCAACTATCCTACATTAAGATTCTTCTTGAATTCTGCAAATAGTTTGACTGGCAAAGCTTTAGTGAAACCATCTGCCACTTGGTCTTTGGACGGAATAAACCTTATGTCCAGCTTCTTCTCTACAACTCTTTCTCATACAAAATGAAAATCAATTTCTATGTGCTTGGTTCTGCCATGGAATACTGGATTTACAGAGAGATATGTGGCTCCTAAATTGTCACACCACAAACAAGACACACGATGCTGCTTGATTCCCAATTCATTGAGCAATGATTCTACCCAAATGATCTCAGCAATAGCATTAGCCAGCAACTTGTATTCAGCTTCAGTACTTGACCTGGACACTATGGCTTGTTTTCTAGCACTCCAAGAAATAAGATTAGCACCAAAGAAGACTACAAAACCTCCATTTGATTTCCTATCGTCACTACATCCTGCCCAGTCAGCATCAGAGAATGCACTAACAAGGGTGGAGGTAGAACACCTGAACTACAGGCCTAAGTTCACAGTGTGCTTGATATATCGTACAATTCTGTTAACATCTATCCAATGTACAGTAGTAGGTGCATGGAGATACTGACAAACCTTGTTAACAACAAAGGATATATATGGTCTTTTAGTGTAAGGTGTTGTAGGACTCCTATTGCACTCCTGTATCTAGTAATCTCTTCTTCCTTAAGTGGCTCACCTTCAAAGGCTAAAAGTTTTTCTGAAGAAGACAATGGTGTGAGTGAGGGCTTGCAGTCCTTCATCCCCATCGAGCTAGAAGTTCAGTGCATATTTTTCTTGGTTCAGTATTATGCCATCTTGAATCTTCTTAACTTCGATACCTAGGAAGAAGTGTAGATCACCAAGATCCTTCAAAGCAAACTGTAAGTGCATCTAGTGCCACCCCTAGTTGGTTTTGGAGTATTGACGACAAAGTTGGTTGAGGGACTAATGCGTTTGTGAGAATTGCAGGATAACGCAGGAAGTGTCCCTCATTGATTCGGTTTACCTACCGGAGATGACCCCTAAAAATGTATGAAGACATTGAAGACAATGGTGGTGTGTGAAGATATTCACACTGAAGTCTATGACATGAGAAGACATTGTGTGAAGACTATGGAGCGCGAAGACTGAGTTGTTTCGTTGTTTCCTTTTCTTCTTTGTTGAGTCATAGGAACCACCGTACTGTTAAGTGGGGTCCAAGTGAACTAAGTCAGAGTGACTGAAGTGATGCTCAACCCAAATCCTATGTCTTCGAGCGAAGACAATGAGAGCAAATCTTATCCAGAGCTGGATGAGTCAGCTTTGCTTGTAGCCCAAGTAAAGTTGCTGTGTGTGTTTGAAATCTGACCATTGGAACACGTGTCAGTTCCTTAGTGACCCAGGGTCATTTCGGACATATCAGGTCGGGTTGCCTTGTGGCTATAAATAGCCCACCCCCTACACCATAAATTGGTGGTTGCTGAGAGTTAGTTTATGGCTTTTGTCGTTTTGAGAGCAACCCACCTCGAAGCCTTTGAGAGAGAAATCCTTGCAAGGACAAAGCCCAAACACCCAGAGCCAAAGAGTGTTAGGCATCACTGAAGTCTTTCTGTCTGTGTGACCTGAAGACTTATTACACTTGAGGACTGTGTATCCTCCAGCCGGTTAGGCGTCGCGTTCTGAGCATCCAAGAGTCATTGTGGATTGCCGGTGAACGAAGTCTGTGAAGGTTCGGAAGTCTACCTTGAAGACTTACCAGTGTGATTGGGCGAGGACTGTGTGTCCTTAGCTCAAGGGGAATAAGGTGAAGACGCGGTCTTCTGAGTTGAATCTCAGCCTCCCTAACCAGACGTACAGTTGTCACAGCAACTGGAACTGGTCCAACAAATCCTGTGTCTTCACCAAGTGACTGGTTCTATCCCTTCCCTCCTTTACTTTGAGTTTGTCTTCGTGAAGTCATTGCTTATTTGTCTTATCTGTTTGACTTCATTGCTTGACTACTATTGTTGATTGGCTTCATACTATCTTCCATCCCGATCCTTACTACCTAGCTGCTATTAGTCTTCGTACGTTAACACTATTGCATACTTGACTATGGCTTGCTTGTTGTAGTTTATCTTCCGCTGCATATCAATTAGGTCATTTCTATTGTTTGTCTTCGAAACTTCCACGTTTTGAAGACTTTGCTAAAAATCACCTATTCACCCCCCCTCTAGTCGATAACTAGCACTTTCAATTGGTATGAGAGAAAGGTACTCCCTTGTTCTGTGTGATTCGGTTTAACCACCTGGAGTTTAGCTATGTCGACTGCAGGGATAATCAAAGTCTCCGCTGCTTGCCCCGTGTTCAATGGAACTGAATATCCCTACTGGAAGAATAAGATGCGCATGCATCTTGAAGCCATTGATGTCGACCTCTGGTATGTCGTCAAGAACGGCGTTCCAAAAACTGGTGAAGGTGTCACCACTGCTGATGTCAAGAAGTTCATTCAACTGGACTCGACTGCAAAGAACATCATCTGTGGTCATCTGACCAAAGGACAGTATGGCCGTGTGAGTGCTCTGGAAACGTCAAAGCTAGTCTGGGACTGGCTATCCAAGGTCAACGAAGGCATCTCTACACAGAGAGACCAAAGGATCAATGTTCTTCGCAACCTCTTCAACCGCTTCAAGAGAAACGATAATGAAAATGTCCAGCTCACATTTAATCGCCTCACCGACATCACAAATGAGCTACAGGCTCTCGGCGCCACTGAGACCACCAAGCATGAAATCGTCAAGACGCTGCTGAGATCTCTTGACAGCTCCTTTGACACCCTTGCCCTCATGA
Source organism: Triticum aestivum (assembly GCF_018294505.1). Taxonomy (NCBI): domain Eukaryota; kingdom Viridiplantae; phylum Streptophyta; class Magnoliopsida; order Poales; family Poaceae; genus Triticum; species Triticum aestivum. The sequence goes on from NC_057813.1 coordinate 695,373,044, forward strand.
TACAAGAACGTCCTGACTTCAAGACTCTCGATCCGTCTGATATACTTGAGAGGCTCAACACACATGAGTTCCAGCTTTCTGAGAAAAGAGATATCTATGGCCCCAACTATGGCCGAACTCGTGCTTTGAAGGCAAAAGTTGTTTCCTCATCTGAAGAAGAAGAATCTGACTGCGGTTCTGATGATCTTGAAGACACTGGAAGGGAACTCACTATGCTTGTGAAGAAGTTCCAGAAATTCACCAAGAAGAAGGGCTTCAGAAAGTCTTCACGATCCAGTTCAAGAAATGATGATGCTTCCACTCAAGACAACAAGAAGAGAACCTATCACAAGTGTAAGAAGCCAGGGCACTACATCTCTGAGTGTCCTCACTGGGACAACGAGAAGAAGAAGAAGAAGAGCAAGGAATATGACTCTAATGACAAGAAGAAGAAATCATCAAAGTCTTCTTCCAAGTCCTCATCAAAGTCTTCATCTCATAAGAAGAGCTCATCTGGCAAGGCTCGTGCTTTTGTTGGCAAGGAAATGGATTCAGAGGAGGAGTCTGCTTCTGAGGAGGCAGAGGTGAAATCTGAAGCTGAGTCCGACTCTGGCGTTGCAAGTCTGGCTCTAGCCACAGCCTACGTTGCCAAGTCCATCTTCAACACTGAAGACAATGACTCCCACACCAACGCTGATGATGACAAGGACGATCCTTCTCCCACCTACTGCTTCATGGCACACGGTGCCAAGGTAAAATCACGCGATGCCTACTTTCAAATATCAAGTGAAGATGACTCTGATTGTGAATCTAAGCCTAGCTACAAAACACTTGCTAAAATTGCTACTGAACAACAAAGGGCTATGGAACATACTCAAAAACTGTTAGACAAAAGCGATGACCTATTGGATGCGGAAATGACACGTTCGCAGTCCTTAGTTGAAGACATAAAAAAATCTTCATACTAAGTATCAAGAACTTGAAAGTCTTCTGATGAGGACATGACTACCTTGGATATGACCAAAAATATTGCATATATGCATATTTGTCAGGTGATTTCTAGTGCAAACTATTCAATAATCTATTTATGTTATCCAGAACAAAAATACTTCACACACTTTTGTGTTTTGTCTAATTGCAGGTATACGGGATATTTGTACAATCCACATATGAAGATAAGGAAGAAAGAGATGTTTATTTGCTGTCCAAAAAGTTCTCTCACGTCACTTTTGGCCCAAGAGAAGATAGAGTCCAAGTCTCTCACATTCCGGATTCAGATTCGGACTGCACAGACATACCTGACTCAAAACGCACACAAGTTTTTCATACGGACTCCAAATTGGGTGATTCTTTTTTGTTGGAAACTAGATTTCGTACACTTTCCAACCCAATTGGAATCACCTTCAAATTCATCCGGAGCGTTGAGTTGTGGACGAAACAATCTGATTCTGCAGCAGAATCCGAGTCAAACTACAAGTCCAAAGGTGTTACATCACCTCCACTTGGGCCCATTGGCCTTGTACGACCTAGATTTAGTTTTAGGCTGCCTTGGGACGTCCTCCCACCTCCTTGGCCGCCACCCCTTGCTCCTATATAAGTAGATCCATCTAGTAGCTTTTCCTGGGGATTTGTTTAGTTAAAAGTTAGCCATTGCAACTTCGTGTACTTCGTTTGTGTCCAACGACCAGACCAAGACCGCTTACGGATCCCCACCATTATCAATACTTCATATATATTCGCAATATTCAGATTACTTTATCATATTCTTGCTCGTTCTTCGATTGCTTGCAGGAATAGACCTTCGTGGTCAGGTTGATTGTGCTCCAGCGTGGTCAATAACCTCTCGGAGTTGGTTTAGCGATTGCTAAGGCGCAACGTCGTGCACGTTTGTAGTCGGATCGTCAAAGTCATCTTCACCAAATCGATAGTTATCATCTCATCGAAAGATCGGGACCCTCGCCTCTATCAAGTGGTATCAGAGCGTTTATTCAACATTGCATCTTTGAATTGATTATTGCTAATCTTTTGCTACCATATATAGCCAACCCAGCTCCACATATTTCTACACCGTGTATACGTACGCTCCCCTGGCAATCGCTTTACTCAATATTCGGAGTTACTTGACACCGCTGGTTGCCGATCACCGCCTGCTGCATGGTAAGAACTTGTAAGACATTGATATTTGCTTTACTGTGAGCGTTTTACCACCACATCCTAGTAGTTATAGGAACATTATTTTTGGGTTTTGTTTCTTGTTCTACTAATCATGACAGGATCCAGAGTCAATTCATGGGCTTTGTCGATCGCGGGAGACGTGCCACCACCTTTGCAAATACCACAACCGTCACGAGAGGTGCACAAACATCCAAATGCACATGATCAGGTTAATGTATCTATACCACCATTTAATGGCCGTTTTAAACCTGCTTTATATATTGAATGGGAGTTCGACATAAAAAATATATTTGCTTCCCATAATTTCGATGAACATAAAAAGGTTAAGGTTGCGGTTGGTTCTTTCACTGGTTATGCTTTGGTTTGGTGGAGTGAATATTGTCGGTTACACCCTGATTATATACCTACTACTTGGGATGATTTGAAACTTGCCATGCGACGTACTTTCATCCCTGCTTATTATACTCGTGACATGATTAAGAAGTTGCAACACTTAAAACAAGGTAGTGAAACTGTAACAAAATATTATGATGATTTACAAACTACCTTGTTGCATTCCTCTTTAGAAGAAAGTGAAGATGATTTTATGGATAGATTTTGGGGAGGATTAAACCGTGATATTCAAGAGATACTAATTCATGAAGAGTGTTATCCTATGGACCATTTGTTTCATCTTGCTTGCAAAGCTGAACAGGAAATAAAACGACGTGTTGGCCACGAGGAGAACAAGCGCACGGTGCACATTCCAAGAGTTTATATGATTGTTCCTTCAACTACTAGGCATACTATGACAACCACATCCGTTGTTGTCAGGACGACATCACCTCCACCATGTGACACATCGCCCCCGAGAGTGGCTACATCATCTGAGTTGATCATAAGAGGTAATGACAAAGGTACTGATCTTCCATCTCTACATGAGAATGATGAATGCCTTGTCAATTTGAATGCACCATCTGATGAGCTACCCACTACTTTGATCACACCACCTATTTTAGAGGACTACGTTGATAATTTGACTTTGCCATGTGATCAAACAACTGAAATACCAACAATTTTGAGTGCACCCGTTGAATTAACTATTGATGCAAAAGAACCAATGTTTAATCATTTTGATATGACCTCTAATCTTGGTGATGATTCTGTGTTGAATGACTTATTGCATGTTTGCTTATTTAAGCATGTTGTAGCATGTAAATTTGATGCAAGTAAGGTTTATTCACCAATGTTGGGATGGTTTAATGATGAACATTGTCAATCTTTTGAAATGAATAAGAGCTTCACTTATATGTGCAAACTGAGTTGCAATATTTTCATGCCTTCTACTTCTTGTGCTAATTTTTTGGCTTTAGATTTTATGAACTATGCAAGTTACTCATCTATTCATGTGTCATATATGCAAAAATCAAGGGAAGTAAAAATGGATGACATATACATATACAACATGTACACCTTGTCTCTTTTGTTAGCCACATTTCAGATTAAGCAATGCCGAGGACGGCTTTATTTTCAAGAAGGGGAGGATGATGAGGACATGACTACCTTGGATATGACCAAAAATATTGCATATATGCATATTTTTCAGGTGATTTCTAGTGCAAACTATTCAATAATCTATTTATGTTATCCAGAACAAAAATACTTCACACACTTTTGTGTTTTGTCTAATTGCAGGTGTATGGGACATTTGTACAATCCACATATGAAGATAAGGAAGAAAGAGATGTTTATTTGCTGTCCAAAAAGTTCTCTCACGTCACTTTTGGCCCAAGAGAAGATAGAGTCCAAGTCTCTCACGTTCTGGATTCAGATTCGGACTGCACAGACACACCTGACTCAAAACGCACACAAGTTTTTCATACGGACTCCGAATTGGGTGATTCTTTTTTGTTGGAAACTAGATTTCGTGCACTTTCCAACCCAATTGGAATCACCTTCAAATTCGTCCGGAGCGTTGAGTTGTGGACGAAACAATCTGATGCTGCAGCAGAATCCGAGTCAAACTACAAGTCCAAAGGTGTTATATCACCTCCACTTGGGCCCATTGGCCTTGTACGACCTAGATTTAGTTTTAGGCTGCCTTGGGACGTCCTCCCACCTCCTTGGCCACCACCCCTTGCTCCTATATAAGTAGATCCATCTAGTAGCTTTTTCCTTGGGATTTGTTTAGTTAAAAGTTAGCCATTGCAACTTCGTGAGCTTCGTTTGTGTCCAACGACCAGACCAAGACCACTTTTCGGATCCCCACCATTTATCAATACTTCATATATATTTGCAATATTCAGATTGCTTTATCATATTCTTGCTCGTTCTTCGATTGCTTGCAGGAATAGACCTTCGTGGTCAGGCTGACCGTGCTTCCGGCATCGTCAGTAACCTCAGGAGATTGGTTTAGCGATTGCTAAGGCGCAACGTCGTGCACGTTTGTAGTCGGATCGTCAAAGTCGTCTCCACCAAATCGATAGTTATCATCTCATCGAAAGATCGGGACACCCCCGCCTCTATCAAGTGTCAGGACTTCATCACATCCACCATGTGACACATCGCCCCCGAGAGTGGCTACATCATCTGAGTTGATCATAAGAGGTAATGACAAAGGTACTGATCTTCCATCTCTACATGAGAATGATGAATGCCTTGTCAATTTGAATGCACCATCTGATGAGCTACCCACTACTTTGATCACACCACCTATTTTAGAGGACTACGTTGATAATTTGACTTTGCCATGTGATCAAACAACTGAAATACCAACAATTTTGAGTGCACCCATTGAATTAACTATTGATGCAAAAGAACCAATGTTTAATCATTTTGATATGACCTCTAATCTTGGTGATGATTCTGTGTTGAATGACTTATTGCATGTTTGCTTATTTAAGCATTTTGTAGCATGTAAATTTGATGCAAGTAAGGTTTATTCACCAATGTTGGGATGGTTTAATGATGAACATTGTCAATCTTTTGAAATGAATAAGAGCTTCACTTATATGTGCAAACTGAGTTGCAATATTTTCATGCCTTCTACTTCTTGTGCTAATTTTTTGGCTTTAGATTTTATGAACTATGCAAGTTACTCATCTATTCATGTGTCATATATGCAAAAATCAAGGGAAGTAAAAATGGATGACATATACATATACAACATGTACACCTTGTCTCTTTTGTTAGCCACATTTCAGATTAAGCAATGCCGAGGACGGCTTTATTTTCAAGAAGGGGAGGATGATGAGGACATGACTACCTTGGATATGACCAAAAATATTGCATATATGCATATTTGTCAGGTGATTTCTAGTGCAAACTATTCAATAATCTATTTATGTTATCCAGAACAAAAATACTTCACACACTTTTGTGTTTTGTCTAATTGCAGGTGTATGGGATATTTGTACAATCCACATATGAAGATAAGGAAGAAAGAGATGTTTATTTGCTGTCCAAAAAGTTCTCTCACGTCACTTTTGGCCCAAGAGAAGATAGAGTCCAAGTCTCTCACGTTCTGGATTCAGATTCGGACTGCACAGACATACCTGACTCAAAACGCACACAAGTTTTTCATACGGACTCCAAATTGGGTGATTCTTTTTTTGTTGGAAACTAGATTTCGTACACTTTCCAACCCAATTGGAATCACCTTCAAATTCATCCGGAGCGTTGAGTTGTGGACGAAACAATCTGATTCTGCAGCAGAATCCGAGTCAAACTACAAGTCCAAAGGTGTTACATCACCTCCACTTGGGCCCATTGGCCTTGTACGACCTAGATTTAGTTTTAGGCTGCCTTGGGACGTCCTCCCACCTCCTTGGCCGCCACCCCTTGCTCCTATATAAGTAGATCCATCTAGTAGCTTTTCCTGGGGATTTGTTTAGTTAAAAGTTAGCCATTGCAACTTCGTGTACTTCGTTTGTGTCCAACGACCAGACCAAGACCGCTTACGGATCCCCACCATTATCAATACTTCATATATATTCGCAATATTCAGATTGCTTTATCATATTCTTGCTCGTTCTTCGATTGCTTGCAGGAATAGACCTTCGTGGTCAGGTTGATTGTGCTCCAGCGTGGTCAATAACCTCTCGGAGTTGGTTTAGCGATTGCTAAGGCGCAACGTCGTGCACGTTTGTAGTCGGATCGTCAAAGTCATCTTCACCAAATCGATAGTTATCATCTCATCGAAAGATCGAGACCCTCGCCTCTATCATCTTCATGAGACGCTCTCAACCACTTATGAAAGCTCTCCTATGATTATCTTCAAAGGAAGCAAGAGCTTGAGAAATTGAAAGCGACTCATGAAGATCTTCAAAAAGAGAATGAGTCATTTCGCGCTCAACAGATCAGTTCCGCTCAGGAAGGATTTGGACCACCATGTCTAAAATGCATTGAGCGTGATAACACTACCTCTGTTGCTGAATGTTCCACTGCTGCTATTGTTGCTCTGTCTTCAACTACTGATGTGGTAACTAACCCCTCTGCTAAGGATACCACTACTATTGCTGATGAAAATGCTAGGTTGAAGACATTGCTTGAAACAGGGATGTACAAAAGTCTGAAAGGGCATCAGAAACTTTGTGATGTCCTCAAAAAGCAGATTCTGAACCGAAACCCTAGGAAAGAGGGTGTTGGGTTCGAGAGGAAAATGAATGCTGATGGTTCCTACTGGAAGCCTGAGCAGTATCCCAAAACCACATGGGTTGCTGCAAAGGAACCTTTAGTGGATCCATCCACTTTATCTGGCTTTACCTGTGCTAATCCTATTATCATTGATGAATCCTCTGATGCAAACTATAAACTGTTCAAAAATAAGAATGGTGAAGTGTTTGCCAGGTATATTGGTACTAACTGCAGGAATGGACCGCAAATGAAGAAGATCTGGGTTCCCAAAAGCTGTCTTGAGAATCTTCCTGTGAATGTTGTCATGACACCACCAGGGAAGAAGACAAACCCCAGACCAAAGGCGTCACATGGTCCAACGGCTTCATACGGAAACAGGACTCACCTGAGTCACCATAACACCAATGTTTTGCAGGGAAATCATACTCAAACTTATGAATATGAGCGCGTGTCTTCAAACCGCTATGTTCATAGGACTAAGAACTTTTCTGCTTATTCATATGAGTATCATTCATCTCCTGCAAGGCTATTTGCTAGGGCTCCAAAGCCGAAATTCTCAGATGCTGCACTTAGACTCATTGTTTCTAAGCCACCCCTAAAGATGTGGGTGGTGAAGAAGAACTAACTCTCTTTTGCAGAACATGGTCTCCAGCCAGTAATCAAAGGCGTCCGATATTATTGCTGGGGACCTAAAACACAAAGGGACGCATGATAAAATGACTTACTATGTATTCCACTTATGAATCGCTTACCTGTCATACTGCGTGCTAACTTACATCTAAGCTGTGATAATCCAAGTGTGCGTCAAATGCTTATGCTTCACAACATACCTTGTGAAGCCTATCCTCCTAACTGCACTGTAGCGTATGACACCTTGTGCTTCAGAATGGATTATGGACAGTGGATGCACTAATCATATGACTGGTGATCGAAGTCTTCTCATGGACTCAACCTTACGTCCATCCGACAAGAGTTAAATCACATTTGCTGACACTGGTAAAGGCAAGGTATTGGGTCTAGGTAGAGTTGCAATCTCAAAGGATCAACACATGGATAAAGTGATGCTTGTTGAATCCCTTGGATTCAACTTAATGTCTGTCTCAATGCTTTGTGACTTAAACATGATTGTGATATTCGGAAAATATAGTTGCCTTGTACTAATGGAATCTGACAAGTCTCTAGTCTTTGAAGGTTATAGGAAAGGTGATCTATACATGGTAGATTTCTCAGCAGGTCCACAGCTTGCCATATGTCTTCTTGCAAAAGCTTCAGAATGCTGGCTCTAGCATCGAAGGCTGGGACATGCTGGCATGAGGAACTTACACACTCTCGTCAAGAAGAAGCATGTCATAGGCATCGAAGGTGTCAAGTTCAAGAAAGATCATTTGTGTGGTGCTTGCGAAGCTGGGAAGATGACTAGGGCCAAGCACCCCTCGAAGACAATCATGACAACATCTCAACCCCTCGAGCTGTTGCACATGGACTTATTTGGCCCTACTCACTACTCTACCCTCACAACAACGGCGTGTCTCTATGGCTTCATCATTGTTGATGACTACTCAAGATATACATGGGTGCACATAATTCTCTACAAGACTGAAGTACAAGATGTCTTCAGACGATTCACCAATCGAGCAATGAACAATTATGGCGTCAAGACCAAGCATATCAGAAGTGATAACAGCACTGAATTCAAGAACACCGGGCTTGATCTCTATCTGGATACAATGGGAATCACTCATGAATTCTCTGCCCCATACACACCTCAGCAAAATGGCATTGTAGAGTGCAAGAACAGAACCCTCATTGAGATGGCTCGAATAATGCTCGACGAGTACAAGACACCAAGAAAGTTCTGGCCTAAAGCTATTGATACAACTTGTCACATCATCAACCGTGTCTACATCCATAAGCTTCTGGGCAAAACATCCTATGAGCTCCTTACTGGCAAGAAGCCAAATGTCAGCTACTTCAGAGTTTTTGGTGGTAGATGCTGGATCAAGGATCCCCATCACAAGTCAAAATTTGAGCCTAAAGCACACAAAGGCTTCATGCTCGATTATGGAAAGGATTCACACTCTTACAGAGTCTTCAACCTCTTTCACTACAAAATCGCTGAAACTGTGGATGTGCGATTTGATGAAACCAATGGTTCACAACGAGAACTCCTGCCAAGCACACTAGATGAAGTTCCTTCCAGTGAATCTATCAAGCTAATGGGAACTGGTGAAATCATGCCCTCTGAAGCACAGCCTGAAGAGGAACTTATCATTTCAGCACCAAACCAACCTGAAGACAATGCTCAGACCTAAGACAATCCTTCCAATGATGACAATGATCAGCATGAACAAGGTCTTCGTCCAGTTCATCCTCATGTTGCAAATGAAGTACAAATTGAGAAGATAATTGATAGCATCAACGCACCTGGTCCGCTTACTCGCTCAAGAGCAACTCAGTTAGCAAATTTCTGTGGGCATTTTTCATTTGTTTCAATATCTTGAAGGAAATATGCCCTAGAGGCAATAATAAAGTTATTATTTATTTCCTTATATCATGATAAATGTTTATTATTCATGCTAGAATTGTATTAACTGGAAACATGATACATGTGTGAATACATAGACAAACATATAGTCACTAGTATGCCTCTACTTGACTAGCTCATTAATCAAAGATGGTTATGTTTCCTAACCATAGACATGTGTTGTCATTTGATTAATGGGATCACATCATTAGGAGAATAATGTGATTGACATGACCCATTCCGTTAGCCTAGCACTTGATCGTTTAGTATGTTGCTATTGCTTTCTTCATAACTTATACATGTTCCTGTAACTATGAGATTATGCAACTCCCGTTTACCGGAGGAACACTTTGTGTGCTACCAAACGTCACAACGTAACTGGGTGATTATAAAGGTGCTCTACAGGTGTCTCCAAAGGTACATGTTGAGTTGGCATAATTCGAGATTAGGTTTTGTCACTCCGATTGTCGGAGAGGTATCTCTGGGCCCTCTCGATAATACATATTGCTTAAGCCTTGCAAGCATTGTAACTAATGAGCTAGTTATGAAATGATGTATTACGGAACGAGTAAAGAGACTTGCCAGTAACGAGATTGAACTAGGTATTGGATACCGACGATCAAATCTCGGGCAAGTAACATACCGATGACAAAGAGAACAACGTATGTTGTTATGCGGGTTGACCGATAAAGATCTTCGTAGAATATGTAGTAACCAATATGGACATCCAGGTTCCGCTATTGTTTATTGACCGAGAATAGTTCTAGGTCATGTCTACATAGTTCTCGAACCCGTAGGGTCCGCACGCTTAGGGTTTCGATGACAGTTTTATTACGAGTTTATGAGTTTTGATGTACCGAAGGAGTTCGGAGTCCCGGATGAGATCGGGGACATGACGAGAAGTCTCTAAATGGTTGAGACGTAAAGATCGATATATTGGACGACTATATTCGGACTTCGGAAAGGTTCCGAGTGATTCGGGTATTTTTCGAAGTACCGGGGAGTTACGGGAATACGGGGAAGAGTATTGGGCCTTAATGGGCCTTAGTGGGAAGGAGCCAGGAGGTGGCGTGCGCCCCTCCCAAGCCCATTCCGAATTGGACAAAGGGTTTGGGGCGCGGCCCCCCTCTCCCTTCCTTCTCCACTCCCCTCCCCCCTTCTCCTAGTTGGACTAGGAAAGAAGGAGTCCTACTCCCGGTGGGAGTAGGACTCCCCCTTGGCGCGCCCTCCTTGGCCGGCCGCACCTCCCCCCTCCCTCCTTTATATACGGGGGCAGGGGGGCACCCCACAATAACACAAGTTGATCTACGAATCGTTCCTTAGCCGTGTGCGATGCCCCCCTCCACCATATTCCACCTTGGTCATATCATCGCGGAGTTTAGGCGAAGCCCTGCGCTGGTAGAACATCATCATCATCACCACGCTGTCGTGCTGACGGAACTCATCCCCGACGCTTTGCTAGATTGGAGCCCGGGGAACGTCATCGAGCTGAACGTGTGCTGAACACGGAGGTGCCGTACGTTCGGTGCTTGGATCGGCCGGATCATGAAGACGTACGACTACATCAACCGCGTTGTCATAACGCTTCCGCTTAATGGTCTACGAGGGTACGTAGACAACACTCTCCCCTCTCGTTGCTATGCCATCACCATGATCTTGCGTGTGCGTAGGATTTTTTTTGAAATTACTTCGTTCCCCAACAGTGGCATCCGAGCCTAGGTTCTATGCGTTGATGTTATATGCACGAGTAGAACACAAGTGAGTTGTGGGCGATACAAGTCATACTGCTTACCAGCATGTCATACTTTGGTTCAGCGGTATTGTTGGATGAAGCGGCCCGGACCGACATTACGCGTACGCTTACGCGAGACTGGTTCTACCGACGTGCTTTGCACACAGGTGGCTGGCGGGTGTCAGTTTCTCCAACTTTAGTTGAACCAAGTGTGGCTACGCCCGGTCCTTGAGAAGGTTAAAACAACTCCAACTTGACGAACTATCATTATGGTTTTGATGCGTAGGTAAGAACGGTTCTTGCTCAGCCCGTAGCAGCCACGTAAAACTTGCAACAACAAAGTAGAGGACGTCTAACTTGTTTTTGCAGGGCATGTTGTGATGTGATATGGTCAAGACGTGATGAGATATAAGTTGTTGTATGAGATGATCATGTTTTGTTGAAGTTATCGGCAACTGGCAGAAGCTCTATGGTTGTCTCTTTGTTGCATAAGATGCAAGTGCCAAATAATTTCTTTACTTTATCGCTATGCGATAGCAATAGTTGCAAGAGCAATAGTTGGCAAGACGACCATGTGACGACACATTGATATAGATCAAGATGATGAAGATCATGGTGTCGTGCCGGTGACGATAGAGATCATGACAGTACTTTGGAGATGGAGATCAAAGGCGCAAGATGATCATGGCCATATCATGTCACATATTTTGATTGCATATGATGTTTATCTGTTATACATCTTATTCCGTTTTGTTTGATGGTACCATTATAAGATGATCTCTCACTAATTATCAAGAAGTGTTCTCCCTGAGTATGTACCGTTTCCAAAGTTCGTTGTGCCCAGACACCACGTGATGATCGGGTGTGATAAGCTCTACGTCCATCTACAACGGGTGCAAGCCCGTTTTGCACACGCGGAATACTCAGGTTAAACTTGACGAGCCTAGCATATGCAGATATGGCCTCGGAACACGGAGACCAAAAGGTCGAGCGTGAATCATATAGTAGATATGATCAACATAGTGATGTTCACCATTGAAAGCTACTCCATTTCGCGTGATGATCGGTTATGGTTTAGTTGATTTGGATCACATGATCACTTAGAGGATTAGAGGGATGTCTTTCTAAGTGGGAGTTCTTAAGTAATATGATTAATTGAACTTAAATTTATCATGAACTTAGTCCTGGTAGTATTTTGCAAATTATGTTGTAGATCAATAGCTTGCGTTGTTGCTTTCATATGTTTATTTTGATATGTTCCTAGAGAAAATTGTGTTGAAAAATGTTAGTAGCAATGATGCGGATTGGATCCGTGATCTGAGGTTTATCCTCATTGCTGCGCAGAAGAATTATGTCCTTGATGCACCGCTAGGTGACAAACCTATTGCAGGAACGTTTGGCTAGCTCAATATGATGACTACTTGATAGTTTAGTGCACCATGCTTAACGGCTTAGAATCGGGACTTCAAAGACGTTTTGAATGTCATGGACCATATGAGATGTTCCAGGAATTGAAGTTAATATTTCAAGCAAATACCCGAGTTGAGAGATATGAAATCTCCAACAAGTTCTATTGCTAAAAGATGGAGGAGAATCGCTCAACTAGTGAGCATGTGCTCAGATTGTCTGGGTACTACAATCACTTGAATCAAGTGGGAGTTAATCTTCCAGATAAGATAGTGATTGATAGAGTTCTCTAGTCACCATCACTAAGTTAGTAGAACTTTGTGATGAACTATAGTATGCAAGGGATGACGAAAATGATTCCCGAGCTCTTCGTGATGTTGAAATCGACGAAGGTAGAAATCAAGAAAGAGCATCAAGTGTTGATGATTGACAAGACCACTAGTTTCAAGAAAAGGGCAAAGGGATAGAAAGGGAACTTCAAGTAGAATGACAAGCAAGTTGTCACTCCCGCGAAGAAGCTCACAGCTGGACCAAAGCCTGAAACTGAGTGCTTACACTGCAAAGGAAATGGTCACTAGAAGCGGAAATGCCCTGAATATTTGGTGGATAAGAAGGATGGCGAAGTGAACAAGGGTATATTTGATATACAGGTTATTGCTGTGTGCCTTACTAGTGTTTATAGTAGCCCCATAGTATTTGATACTTGTTCAGTTGCTAAGATTAGTAACTCGAAACATGAGTTATATAAACAGAGACTGGTTGAAGGGGAAGTGACGTTGAGTGTTGGAAGTGGTTCCAAGATTGATATGATCATCATCGCACACTCCCTATACTTTCGGGATTAGTGTTGAACCTAAATAAATGTTATTTGGCATTTGCGTTGAGCATGAATATGATTTGATCATGTTTATTGCAATACGGTTATTCATTTAAAATCAGAGAATAATTGTTGTTCTGTTTAAATGAATAAAACCTTTGATGGTCATACACCCAATGAAAATAGTTTGTTGGATCTCGATCATAGTGATACACATATTCATAATATTGATGCCAAAAGATGCAAAGTTGATAATGATAGTGCAACTTATTTGTGGCACTGCCGTTTGGGTCATATCGGTGTAAAGCGCATGAAGAAACTCCATAAAGATGGATTTTTGGAATCACTTGGTTATGAATCATTTGATGCTTGCGAACCATGCCTTTTGGGCAAGATGACTAAAACTCCGTTCTCCAGAACAATGGAACGAGCTACTGACTTATTGGAAATAATACATACCGATGTATGTGATCCAATGAGTGTTGATGCTCGTGGCAAGTATCGTTATTTTCTGACCTTCACAGATGATTTGAGCAGATATGGGAATATCTACTTAATGAAACACAAGTCTGAAACATTTGAAAAAGTTCAAAGAATTTCAGAGTGAAGTGGAGAATCATCGTAACAAGAAAATAAAATTTCTACGATCTGATCATGGAGGAGAATATTTGAGTTATGAGTTTGGCCTTCATATAAAACTATGTGGAATAGTTTCACAGCTCACGCCACCTGGAACACCACAGCTTAATGGTGTGTCCGAACGTCATAACAGTACTTTATTGGATATAGTGCGATCTATGATGTATCTTACCAATTTACCACTATTATTTTGGGGTTATGCATTAGAGACAGTTGCATTCACTTTAAATAGGGCACCATCAAAATCCATTGAGACGACACCTTATGAACTGTGGTTTGGCGAGAAACCAAACTTGTCGTTTCTTAAAGTTTGGGGCTGCGATGCTTATGTGAAAAAGTTTTCACCTGATAAGCTCGAACCCAAATCGGAGAAGTGCGTCTTCATAGAATACCCAAAGGTAACTATTGGGTACACCTTCTATCACAGATCCGAAAGCAAGATTCGTTGCTAAGATGGATCCTTTCTAGAGAAGGGGTTTCTCTCGAAAGAAGTGAGTGGGAGGAAAGTAGAACTTGATAAGGTAATTGCACCTTCTCCCAAATTGGAAGGTAGTTCATCACAGAAATCAGTTCCAGTGATGCCTACACCGATTAGTGAGGAAGTTAATGATGATGATCATGAAGCTTCAGATCAAGTTACTACCGAACCTCGTAGGTCTTCCAGAATAAGATCCGCACCAAAGTGGTACGGTAATCCCATTCTAGAAGTCATGTTACTAGACCATGATGAACCTACGAACTATGAGGAAGCGATGATGATCCCAGATTCCGTGAAATGGCTTGAGGCCATGAAATCTGAGATAGGATCCATGTATGAGAACAAAGTATGGACTTTGATTGACTTGCTCGATGATCAACAAGCCATGTTAAATAAATGAATCTTCAAGAGGAAGACGGACACTGATAGTAGTGTTACTATCTACAAAGCTCGACTTTTCACAAAAAGGTTTTCGACAAGTTCAAGGTGTTGACTACAATGAGATTTTCTCAAACTGTAGCGATGCTTAAGTCTGTCCGAATCATGTTAGCAATTGTCACATGTTATGAAATCTGGCAAATGGATGTCAAAACTACATTCTTTAATGGATTTATTAAAGAAGAGTTGTATATGATGCAACCATAAGGTTTTGTTAATCCTAAAGGTACTAACAAAATGTGCAAGCTCCAACGATCCATCAATGGACTGGTGCAAGCATCTCGGAGTTGGAATATACGCTTTGATGAGTTGATCAAAGCATATGGTTTTATACAGACTTTTGGAAAGGCCTGTATTTACAAGAAAGTGAGTGGGAGCTCTGTAGCATTTCTGATATTATATGTGCAAGACATATTGTTTATTGGAAATGATATAGAATTTCTGGATAGCATAAAAGGATACTTGAATAAAAGGTTTTTCAATGGAAGACCTCGGTGAAGCTGCTTACATATTGAGCATCAAGATCTATTGAGATAGATCAAGACGCTTGATAAGTTTTTCAATAAGTACATACCTTGTCAAGATTTTGAAATAGTTCAAAATGGAACAGTCAAAGAAAGAGTTCTTGCCTGTGTTGCAAAGGTGTGAAATTGAGTAAGACTCAAGACCCGACCACGGCAGAAAATAGAAAGAGAATGAAAGTCATTCCCTATGCATCAGTCATAGGTTCTATAAAAGTATGCCATGTTATGGACCAGACCTATTGTATACTCTGCTCTGGTTTGGCAAGGGAGTACAATGTTGATCTAGGAGTAGATCACTGGACATTGGTCAAAATTATCCTTAGTGGAATAAGGATATGTTTCTTGATTATGGAGGTGATAAAAGAGTTCGTCGTAAAGAGTTACATCGATGCAAGCTTTTACACTGATCCAGATGACTCTAAGTCTTAATCTGGATACATATTGAAAGTGGGAGCAATTAGCTAGAGTAGCTCCATGCATAGCATTGAAGACATAGAATATTTGCAAAATACATACGGCTCTGAATATGACAGACTCGTTGACTAAACTTCTCTCACGAGCAAAACATGATCATACCTTAGTACTCTTTTGGGTGTTAATCACATAGCGATGAACTAGATTATTGACTCTAGTAAACCCTTTGGGTGTTGATCACATGACGATGTGAACTATGGGTATTAATCACATACATATGTGAATATTGGTGTTGAATCACATAATGATGTGAACTAGATTATTGACTCTAGTGCAAGTGGGAGACTGAAGGAAATATGCCCTAGAGGCAATAATAAAGTTATTATTTATTTCCTTATATCATGATAAATGTTTATTATTCATGCTAGAATTGTATTAACCGGAAACATGATACATGTGTGAATACATAGACAAACATATAGTCACTAGTATGCCTCTACTTGACTAGCTCATTAATCAAAGATGGTTATGTTTCCTAACCATAGACATGTGTTGTCATTTGATTAATGGGATCACATCATTAGGAGAATAATGTGATTGACATGACCCATTCCGTTAGCCTAGCACTTGATCGTTTAGTATGTTGCTATTGCTTTCTTCATAACTTATACATGTTCCTGTAACTATGAGATTATGCAACTCCCGTTTACCGGAGGAACACTTTGTGTGCTACCAAACGTCACAACGTAACTGGGTGATTATAAAGGTGCTCTACAGGTGTCTCCAAAGGTACATGTTGAGTTGGCATAATTCGAGATTAGGTTTTGTCACTCCGATTGTCGGAGAGGTATCTCTGGGCCCTCTCGATAATACATATCACTTAAGCCTTGCAAGCATTGTAACTAATGAGCTAGTTATGAAATGATGTATTACGGAACGAGTAAAGAGACTTGCCAGTAACGAGATTGAACTAGGTATTGGATACCGACGATCAAATCTCGGGCAAGTAACATACCGATGACAAAGAGAACAACGTATGTTGTTATGCGGGTTGACCGATAAAGATCTTCGTAGAATATGTAGGAACCAATATGGACATCCAGGTTCCGCTATTGTTTATTGACCGAGAATAGTTCTAGGTCATGTCTACATAGTTCTCGAACCCGTAGGGTCCGCACGCTTAAGGTTTCGATGACAGTTTTATTACGAGTTTATGAGTTTTGATGTACCGAAGGAGTTCGGAGTCCCGGATGAGATCGGGGACATGACGAGAAGTCTCGAAATGGTCGAGACATAAAGATCGATATAGTGGACGACTATATTCGGACTTCGGAAAGGTTCCGAGTGATTCGGGTATTTTTCGGAGTACCGGGGAGTTACGGGAATACGGGGAAGATTATTGGGCCTTAATGGGCCTTAGTGGGAAGGAGCCAGGAGGTGGCGCGCGCCCCTCCCAAGCCTAGTCCGAATTGGACAAAGGGTTTGGGGCGCGGCCCCCCTCTCCCTTCCTTCTCCACTCCCCTCCTTTCCCCCCTTCTCCTAGTTGGACTAGGAAAGAAGGAGTCCTACTCCCAGTGGGAGTAGGACTCCCCCTTGGCGCGTCCTCCTTGTCCGGCTGCACCTCCCCCCTCCCTCCTTTATATACGGGGGCAGGGGGCACCCCACAATAACACAAGTTGATCTATGGATCGTTCCTTAGCCGTGTGCGGTGCCCCCCTCCACCATATTCCACCTCGGTCATATCGTCGCGGAGTTTAGGCGAAGCCCTGCGTCGGTAGAACATCATCATCATCACCACGCCGTCGTGCTGACGGAACTCATCCCCAACGCTTTGCTGGATTGGAGCCCGGGGAACGTCATCGAGCTGAATGTGTGCTGAACACGGAGGTGCCGTACGTTCGGTGCTTGGATCGGTCGGATCGTGAAGACGTACGACTACATCAACCGCGTTGTCATAACACTTCCGCTTAACGGTCTACGAGGGTACATAGACAACACTCTCCCCTCTCGTTGCTATGCCATCACCATGATCTTGCATGTGCGTAGGATTTTTTTTTGAAATTACTTCGTTCCCCAACATATCTGAACCCAAAAAGTTGCTGAAGCCTTTATGGAACCTGAATGGATTCAAGCCATGCAAGAAGAACTTCAACAGTTCAAGCTGAATAATGTTTGGGAACTTGTCAAGCGCCCTGACCCTCGCAAGCATAACATTATTGGCACTAAATGGATATATCGGAACAAGCAAGATGAGCATGGTCAAGTCGTCAGGAACAAAGCACGTCTTGTGGCTCAAGGATATACTCAAGTTGAAGGAATCGACTTCGATGAAACATTTGCTCATGTGGCTAGGCTTGAAGCTATTCGCATACTGCTAGCCTATGCTAATCACCACAACATGTTGCTATATCAAATGGATGTGAAAAGTGCTTTCCTCAATGGCAAGATTGAAGAAGAAGTGTATGTTGCTCAGCCACCTAGCTTTGAAGATCCAAAACATCCTGACATGGTGTACAAACTAAACAAAGCACTGTATGGCCTCAAAGAAGCTCCTCACGCTTGGTATGATACAATCAAAGACTTCCTGAAGAGCAAAGGATTCAAACCAGGATCCCTCGATCCCACACTCTTCACAAAGACATATGATGGTGAACTGTTTGTATGCCAAATATATGTGGATGACATAATCTTCGGCTGCACCAATCAGAAGTATAGTGATGAGTTTGGATACATGATGCAAGAGCAATATCAGATGTCCATGATGGGTGAGCTGAAGTTCTTCCTTGGTCTTCAAATTCGTCAGCAAAGAAATGGCATCTTCATATCTCAAGAAAAATATCTCAAAGACTGTCTGAAGAAGTTCGGCATGCAAGATTGCAAAGGTTACACGACGCCAATGCCAGCCAAACATCATCTTGGTCCTGACGACAATGGTAAAGAGTTCGATCAAAAGGTATACCGCTCCATGATTGGTTCTTTACTTTACCTATGTGCATCTAGGCCAGATATTATGCTTAGTGTTTGCATGTGTGCTCGATTCCAAGCGGCACCAAAGGAATCGCATCACTTAGCTGTGAAGCGAATTCTTAGATATTTGGCTTACACCCAAACACTCGGATTATGGTATCCAAAGGGCTCAAGGTTTGATCTGGTTGGATTCTCGGATGCTGATTATGCTGGTGACAAGGTGGATCACACGTCAACATCAGGAACATGTCACTTTCTGGGACGATCACTTGTCTGTTGGTCTTCAAAGAAGCAAAACTGTGTATCACTCTCAACTGCTGAATCTGAATACATTGCTGCTGGATCTTGTTGTGCTCAGCTTCTGTGGATGAAGCAAACTCTCAAGGACTATGGCGTCAATCTGAAACAAGTCCCTCTCTTCTGCGACAACGAAAGCGCCATCAAGATTGCCAACAATCCAGTTCAGCACTCGAAGACAAAGCACATTGAAATTCGTCATCACTTTCTCAGAGATCATGTTATGAAGAAACATATTGACATCATTCACGTCAACACTGAAGAGCAACTGGCAGATATCTTCACAAAGCCCTTGGATGAGAAAAGGTTTTGCAAGTTACGGTGTGAGCTAAATATCTTGGAATCCTCAAATGTCCTGTGATCAGGCACACATCCTAACACTTATGCATGTTGATGACTTAGATGTGCAACACACGAAGTAAAGTATATCTTCAATCAATAAAGACTTACATTCTGAGTGTGAATACATTAACGTGGAATTTGACTTCGGAGCACCACGATAATTGTGCGCCGTGTCTGGGTCTAATACTTCCTATACGGTGGGTAACGCCACCACCAAATTTCTTGGTTTGAAGTGTTTCACTCATGGCGTTATTGTTGAATATCTTCGCATATTGATTTGTCTTCAACTTTCAACTTATCTTCATGATTTACTTCACTATGTTGAGTTGATTGCTTTCTCATATATATATACTAATATTCTGTCCTCTACAGCATTCACTTATAGCTATGTCTTCATTGTTGAATCTTTTGAACTAAGTGAATGTGATCGGACCCTAATCTCTCTATGCTTACCATCTCAAACTCTATCTGTCCAAATCATATGCATTCTATTGAAACTGTCGAATGTCTTCTCTGCATCCTTGTCAGCAGAAGACACAGAGACAAACATCAAGTCCTCTTTAAATGATTCATCTTTATTGTCGATATCCGGAGAAGCCGGAACAATCATCCGACAAACTTGGCGGGCGTGGGAACGTGGGACATCACTAAGTATGTTGCATGCTTGCCACGTGTCCCACGGATGTGAACAGACAGGGGCACCTGCGTAATTGCGCTGTGCTGCACATCTACTTATAAGTACGTGTTCCCTGTGGTCAAGAAAACCTTCTTCCACCTCTCCACCTCGTCAAAACCCTAGCGCCACCGCTAGCTCTCGACGACGCCGGCGACGAAGCGCTTAGCTGCCGCGACTTCTCCGACGCCGTCCTCACGCCGGCCGCGGGCATCGTCTTCTTCGCCGCCGCCGTAGGTGTCCTCCGTCGCCAAGTTAGGGCACGGTGGATTGAACTGCTCGGTCTCCTTTCATCCCATCTAGCAGTTCTTCGTGTGGTAAATATAACTCTATTTTTACAAGCTTTTTGATCCTCAATGATTCATCCAATTTACCAAACTTGGTTTCTGTCTATACAAAGTTAGATCTATTCTGTCTGCATCTCATACTGCCTAGTATATTCACTTAAGCTTAACATCTAGTTAGATTCCTCACTTGTACTTATTCACGGATTCGTACAAATCTGGAACCGACTCTCAACATATAAGTGAATGTCTTTGCAACATGAGGTCAATGTCTTCAAACTGATTTATCTTCAAAATCTTCTGAGAATGCATATGACCTCTTCCCCTTCCCTCGCATCTCTAATGCTGTCATAGGTACATGTCCGTGGGAGAATCCCTAGGTTCTCATAGTCTGCATTCGTTTGCAGAATTCTTACATCAACACATTGAATCTCCCGAAGCCAGTTCCTGTCTGACCAGCAAGCGAAAGCCCTTGAAGCCTTTGAACCTATTGAAACCATTCAGTTTGAAGTTCATGGCTACAGAGAAATCAGTAAGGAAGGGTGGCAGACAGCGTCGTGGGGGAACTTCAAAGGATCTGCCTGATGATCTTGCAAAAATCTACAAAACAGATCCTGAAGAGGATTATAATCAGCGCAAGACTCGAATTCAATGGATTCGACGCTATTGGGCTGAACAATGGTTTAAGTATAAGTTCGTGACCCAGGAGTACGCTGAGAAGAATGCTATCAAGACTCCTTGGGGTGATATTCTCTATCGAGGCCTTCCCCCCAAGAACAAAGCTGAAGCCATTGCGCAAGAATTCTATCCTTGCATGGTCCGTGGACCATAGCCTGAAGATGCCAACCCATCATCATTGCTCTGGTGTCGTGACGACAATCTCTTCAAGCGCAACTTCCAGTATGCTAAGGCTTCGGCAAAGGAAAACAAGAAGTCATGGGGATTAGACTTCAATCCTGGTCCCTCTGCTCCCCGTGATGATGGCACACGTGAAGCTGAAGAAAATAGAATCGGCCCCTTTGCAAACCTTGATGGCCTCATCTCTTACATCTTGGTGCAAGGTGCCAAAGTCGATCATTCTGATAATGATGCTGATTCCGATGAAGCCCCAGCTCCTCCTCCAAGGCCGCAGAAGCCAAAGAAAATTAAGGCTTGATCATCAGCTGCACCTCCAAAAGCTTCTCGTGTGAAGCCACTGGCCGCTGCACCTCCTGAAGACAGTGTGCAGTCTGAAGATCTTTCACGCATCTCCAAGAAGACGGAGAAGAAAAAGAAAATTGTCAGGACCCCGACTCGATGTCACATCGATCTAGCCGGTAACACCTCATATCACTTTGCGGCCTCACGCACGGTATCCCCACGGGTGTCGCCTTACCTTTGCCCGGGACCGTTTGCGCCTTTTGGCTCACGTATATGATAGTGTCGCTAGCATCCATATGATAAGGAGCCCGGGCTGACATGACTAGTCGTAAACCCAAAGTGGCACAGACTTACAGGGACAGGCATCCATGACCCAGCTTCGAACGTGTCGGTCATCAGCAAGTGGGTCCGGGCTGTAGCACTGGGCTAGCAGGACTCCGGTAAACCGGGCTGTAGCAGGCTAACAGGACTCCGATACTCAAAGCGTGACATTTCCCCGAAGGGACAGACACAAGAACGAAGAAGGACACATGCCGGCCAGCCTAAGTGTTCCAGAGCAGTAGCAAGCTACCATGGCTCAGCGGTAACACTAGGAGACATTTCCCGGTAAGAGAGGCTACTAAAGATAAACAACTAGATAGTCAGATCCCACACATACCAAGCATTTCAATCATACACACAATATGCTCGATATGTGCAAATACAACGAAGCATCACAACATGACTCTACGACACAAGTACTTTATTTAAGGCTCAGGGAGCCATACATAACATACACAAAGGTACGGGTCTCACGACCCAACATTCAAGTCATACAGTCATACAAACCAGCAGCGGAAGTAACTTGTCTGAGTACAGACAACTAGTAAAATAAAAGAGGCTTGGAAAGCCTAGCTATACTACATGGTCCTTCACAAGCTCAGGGTCACCACCTGGGCCTTTAGCCTACTCGTTGATGTCAATGTCTACATAGAACCCATCAGAAGGGGTTGCAGCGTCTTCTGAAAAAATGTAAACTATAGCAACATGAGTACAAAGGTACTCAGCAAGACTTACATCAGATCCTACATACATGCATATTATCAAGAAGGGTTGGTGGAGTTATTGCAGCAAGCCAGCTTTGACTCTTGGCTAGACTATCCTACGATACTTCAACTTGAAATGGTTTTGCGCACACGAGTCCACTACTCACCAATTCAATACACTACCGAGGATCCGCCTCCGTCTTCCTACGGAAGAGCCATCCTCGGCACTCACACTTATCTTGAGGCTTTTAGTAGTTTCCATTTACTTGTCTATGAACTGTATAGGCAACCAAGTAGTCCTTTACCGCGGACGCGGCTATTCGAATAGATTATGATAACCCTGCAGGGGTGTACTTCTTCATACACGCTCTCACCACTTACCGTCGTTTACACGACATGTACTCGGCAACCTTCAAGCGGAAGCCCAACGTGGGTGTCGGCCACGACCTACCTACTCACCTAAGCCTCCAGTCCAGGTTTATCGCCTATTCAGGTTCCATCCGCAGGGAGTCCGGCCGAGGTTTCCCATACGGCCCCGAACGATGTGAACAGGGTTCCCGAGATACCTAACGGGTATTCGGTACACCGTGCCACGTACCTACCGCATCACAGCCCACCCCTACGGTCAGCGCTGTCCACGGCCTCCAGTAGGCTACAAACACCATAAACTACTTGCAACTCCTGGACGGAGAACTAGGGTGAATAAGAAGTCGAGAGGGTCCATTGGTTTCGGGCCCAATGCATGGTAGTAGCTGATTCTTAAATCACACATACAGATCTCAGTGCTTAAGGTCGGCTTCAATGAAACAACCCACCATGTACTCCTACATGGCCTCTCATCGATACCTTTACCAAATCGTGTTCACCACACCACTCTCATTACCGACATAAACATTTCACTCTAGCCCATCACCCAGATGAACCAGACCTGACGCGACTCTAAGCATAGCAGGCATAGCAAGGTAGGAACAACACATACATATGGCTCAATCAACTCCTACACATGCTAGTGGGTTTCATCTAGTTACTGTGGCAATGACAGGTCATGCAGAGGAAATGGGTTCAACTACCGTAGCACACAGCAGTTTGAAACGCGTTGTCTTAATGCAGTAAAAGAGAGCAGGAGCGAGAACATGGGATTGTATCGATATGATCAAATGGTTGGTTGCTTGCCTGATGGTTCGATGCACTGATACGGTTCTTCGTTAGGGTAATCACGGTACTCCTCGGAGGCAGAACCTATCGCAAAGGACACCGATACACAACCATCACCAAACAATGTGCAACAATATGATGCATGCATGAAACATGGCAATATGAGTGTGTTGGGCTAATGCAACTAAAACCAGAAGGGTTTGAACAAATTTGAATCGAAGATTCAAATTTCAAACTCAGACATGGCCTTTTAAAGTGCTTTTCCTTGTTCTGCTTAAAACTTCAATTTAATTTGTTTGATCATGCATGAAAATAGTACAGATGGATAGATTGGATTTTTCTGATCATTTTTCATATATAAATTGTCTAATTTGGAGTTACAGAATAAAAGTTATGAATTTTTGAAGTTTAAATAATATTCTGGAATTTCCTGATTTAATTTAAATCCAGAAATATAAATATTGCGCCAGCATGACGTCGGCATGACGTCAGCGGTCAACTGCGGCTGGCTGGGGTCAAACCTGACGTGTGGGGTCCACACGTCAGTGACAGGGGGGGTTTAACAGGATTAGTTTAATTCTAATTAGGAATTAGTGGCGCTGGGGCCCACTGGTCAGTGTCAGGGGGGTAGTTAGTTTAACTAATTCGGTTAGTGCTAATCCTAATTAGCTAACAGGGCTGGGCCCACCTGTCAGGGACACAGGGGGGGTCCTGCCGTGGTCAAGGTGGGTCAAACCCACCGGCGACATGACGCCGGCGAGGCCCGAGACGGCGGCGCGATACGGAAACGCGCTACAGGGCACGGGCGAGGCCGTGCTTGGGCTCGTTGGAGAGCCCTTGCTCCCGCGCGTCGAACGGTGGTGGTGGCCGTGCCTGAGGTGGCCGGTACCGACGACGGCGAGCTCGTGAGCGGCGGCCGGAGTTCGGGTGCGGTCGGGATCGGCGTTGCTACTCGCAGGCGAGGGAGCTGAGGCGCTGGAGGGGTTCTACGGGTCCTTACGGACTTGTTGGACTCGCCGGGGTGACCAAATGGTCACCGGAGCTGTGTCGACGGCGAGCTCGGCGACGGCGGAGGTTCGGCCGTGGTGGGAAACGGGGTTACGGTGCGGGAACGAGGGGGAAAGAGGGGGAAACGGTGGCGGAGCTCACCGCGGTTGCAGTGGGCGTCGAAGCGGGCTCGGGGACGCGCTGGAGACGGCGAATCGACGGCGATGGTGGTCGGAGCCTGAGGAGGAAGACGATGGGGTGGAGGCGATGCAGAGCTTCCCGAGGGGCTTGGCTTGGTGGGGAGGAAGAGGGGGTCGCGGCGGAGCTCCTGAGCTCAGCGGAGGGGCGAGGGGTGGCCGGTGACGGCTGCTATGGCGAACGGCGGCGATGGTGGTGTTCGGCCGTGAGAGAGAGAGCGAGGGAGAGGAGGGAAGAACCGAGGGAGAGTGAGAGAGAGCAGGGGAGGGCGTGGCGTCGTCCGGGGCATCGAGACAAGGAGGGGAGGGGCAGGCAGGCAGGCGAGCAGGTGGCGTGGCGCGGTGGCGCGCGCGCGCGCCGGCCACTCTCCCCTCCCTCTGTCGAGGACGAAGACGACAGAGGAGGGAGGCGGGCTGGGCCGCCTGCTGGCTGGGCCGGCCAGCTGGCTGGGCTGCATAGGGAGGAGCCCAGGTAAGGTTCTCCCTTTTATTTATTTTTGTTTTCTAATTTCTGACATTTGTTTTGATTTAAATAAAATATTAAATCATTTTATAACCTTATGCCAATTTTTGCAGGAGCTAGATATATTATTCCAGAGCTCCCCAACAGGTGGCATAATTTTTGGACATATATTAATATATATAACTAATATATTTCCAATGCAAATATTTATGCATTAATTCCAAATGCCCCAAATAAATACCTATGAGCTCTTAAAAATATTAGTTTGACTTTTATCTCTGTCCAATATTTTCAAAGAGCAACATGAGCATTTTCTTGGACCCTTTTGGAGAAATTTTTATTTGGGTCATTTTCAGGAATGATTCTGAGGGTTTCACAAATCCCCAATTCAAATTAAATGGAATTTTAAACATGATGCACACACTCTGATGCATGACTAGCTAGGGTGTGACAACTCACCCCCACTCAAAAGAATCTCGTCCCGAGATTTGGGTTCCTCCGGGAAGAAGGCGGGATACTCAAGTCGAAGACGATCCTCCCTTTCCCAAGTTGCTTCATCCTCAGAATGGTGCGACCATTGAACTTTGAGAAACTTGATATTATGACGTCGGGTGGTACGTTCGGCCTGATCGAGGATACGAACGGGGTACTCTCGATATGTAAGATTATCTTGGAGATCAAGCGTTTCGTGGTCCACTCCACGGATAGGATCCGAGAAGCAACGCCTGAGTTGAGAAACGTGGAAGACATCGTGAACTCTGGAGAGGTGCGGAGGTAGTTCCAACTGGTAGGCAACTTCTCCTCTTTTGGCGAGAATGCGAAAAGGTCCAATGTAACGAGGAGCCAATTTGCCTTTGATACCGAAACGATGGGTTCCCTTCAGAGGGGTGACCCGAAGATAAGCCTTCTCGTCAACCTCGAAAGTCATAGCCTTATGTTTTCGGTCATATTGACTCTTTTGACGAGATTGGGCTGTTTTCAACTTTTCACGAACGATACGAACTTGTTCTTCTGCTTCCTGAATCATATCCGGGCCAAAGAATTGTCTTTCCCCGGTCTCTGACCAGTTAAGGGGTGTTCGACACCGTCGTCCATAGAGAACTTCAAAAGGGGCTTTACCCAAGCTAGATTGATAGCTGTTGTTGTAAGCGAATTCGGCAAATGGAAGGCACTTCTCCCAGTCCATCCCGAATGAGATAACAGAGGCTCGAAGCATGTCTTCTAAAATCTGGTTGACGCGTTCCACTTGACCACTCGACTGAGGGTGGAAAGCGGTGCTAAAGGAGAGGCGGGTTCCCATAGCATTTTGGAAACTTTCCCAAAATCGAGAGGTGAAAAGACTTCCTCGATCCGAGTTAATTTCCAAAGGAACACCATGGAGGGACACTATTCGGGAGATGTATAAGTCTGCCAGCTGGCTAGCGGTTATACTCTCACGAACAGGTAAGAAATGGGCTACTTTGGAAAGACGATCGACCACGACGAAAATAGCATTATTCCCTCTCTTGGTCCTGGGAAAACCGGTAATGAAATCCATACCAATTTTATCCCATTTCCATTCAGGAATAGCTAAGGGTTGAAGGGTGCCAGCAGGCCGTTGATGCTCTGCTTTTACACGACGACAGACGTCGCAATTAGCAATATACTGAGCAATTTCTCTCTTCATCCTAGTCCACCAGAACCTCTAGCGTAGGTCCTGATACATCTTAGTACTACCGGGATGAATGGTGAGAGGAGATTCATGAGCCTCCTTAAGGATCAACTGCCGTAGATGCTGGTTCTTGGGAACCACTAGACGGTTCTCAAAGTACACAACACCATGATCATTTGTGGAGAAACAACTAGCACCTCCGCTAGCAATGTTCTCTTTGATTTTAGATATTCCCTTATCTCGCTTTTGGGCAGCGATGATTTGATCCGTAAGAGTAGGTTTTGCTACCAAGGTGGAAAGAAAACCTTGAGGTACAATGTGAAGGTTAAGCTTCCGAAATTCCTCATGGAGAAGCGGTTGACTTTGTTGTAACATCAGGTTGTTACAATAAGATTTACGACTTAGCGCATCAGCCATGACGTTGGCTTTCCCTGGGGTGTAGGTTATTCCTAAGTCGAAGTCTGTGATCAACTCAACCCAACGTCTTTGCCTGAGATTCAGATCCGGTTGGGTGAAGATGTACTTCAGACTTTGGTGATCAGTGAATATTTCGCAACGATTACCGAGGAGGTAATGCCGCCAGGTCTTAAGTGCATAGACTACGGCTGCAAGCTCTAGATCATGAGTAGGATAATTCTCTCATGTGGGTGCAATTGCCGTGAAGCGTAGGCAATTACGTGTCGATCTTGCATGAGAATGCAACCTAGTCCTTGTCGCGAGGCGTCGCAGTAGATAACAAAGTCCTTGGAGAAGTCTGGCGGTACCAGTACGGGAGCAGAGGTCAGGCGTCTTTTCAGTTCCTGAAAGCTGTGCTCACATTGTGGAGTCCACTCGAACTTCTTATCTTTCTTGAGGAGTTCGGTTAGAGGTTTAGAAACCTTGGAGAAGTTCTCGACAAAGCGACGACAATAGCTCGCTAAGCCCAGAAAACTCTGAACTTGCTTGACCGATTCAGGTGGAGTCCAATTAAGGACGGCTTGAACTCACTCAGGGTTAACAGCAATACCTTTACCAGATATTACATGACCCAGATAGGTCACTTCTGACAACCAGAATTCACATTTAGAAAATTTGGCATAAAGGCGATGCTCTCGAAGTTTCTTCAACACTAGCCTTAGATGTTCGGCATGTTCTTCCTCGTTCTTGGAGTAGATGAGTATATCATCGAGGTAAACCACGACGAATTTATCCAAATACTCCATGAAGATTGAGTTCATTAACTGAGAAAAGGTGGCTGGAGCGTTGGTTAAACCGAAGGACATGACGGTGTACTCGTATTGGCCATAACGAGTAACAAAGGCCGTTTTAGGAATGTCCCTGTTTCTGATTTTGATTTGATGGTAGCCCAACCTCAAATCCATCTTGGAGAAGACTGAGGATCCAGCGAGCTGATCGTACAGGTCGTTGATCCTGGGAAGCGGATATTTGTTCTTGATTGTGACCAAATTGACAGGTCGGTAATCTACAACCATCCGGTCCGTACCATCCTTCTTCTTGACGAATAGGACGGGGCAAGCCCACGGAGATGAGCTAGGTCGGATGAAACCCTTTTTCAAGGACTCATCGAGTTGTTTCTTAAGCTCGGCTAGCTCTAGTGGTGCCATCTTATAGGGTTTTCTAGCAATCGGAACGGTTCCTGGAATGAGGTCTATTACGAACTCAACATCCGTGTCAGGTGGAACACCTGGCAATTCCTCTGGAAAGACATCCGGGAAGTCACGGACTACCGGAACGTCCTCAAGGTCTGGCAAAGGGCTAGCGTTAAGAGAATATAATTGTCGCTTGGCTAATCGGGTCAAGACATTGACTATCTTGCCCGAAGGGTGAGTGAGTTGAATAGTCCTAGAGAAGCAATCAATTTTGGCTTGATGAGCTGACATCCAGTCCATACCCAGAATGATATTGATATCTGAAGATTTGAGGGCTATCAAAGATGCAAGAAAAACAAGTCTATCGACTTGGATTTCATTTCCATAACTTACCCTAGAGGTCTGCCATCTAGACCCGGGAGTAGAAATTTCCATAGTGGATGGCATGTCGCAGAATGCAACGTTATGCAAACGAGCATAATTTTCGGATATAAAAGAATGAGAGGCTCCTGTATCGAAAAGAACAGATGCCGGGTGGCAATTAACGAGAAGCGTACCGAGAACGACGTTGGAATCCTCTTGAGCTTCTTCGGCAGAGATACAGTTGACATGGCCACGTGAGGCGGTGACCGGCTTGGCGTGGAACACTTTCCCTGTCAGCTTGCCACGGCCAACAACTTTAGCAGATTGGTTGGGGTTGGTCTGGGGACACTCACGCATATAGTGGCCAGATTCCCCACACTTGAAACAAGTCACGGAACTGGTACGTGGAGGAGCATTGTTAGTTGGACCCCCATAAGGCTTGGCCGGTGCAGACTGTTGAACAGGGCGAGGCGCCTGGAAAGATGGCCTCGGTGTGAACCTGGGTGGCAGGGCGGTGTTGGGCACCCACACGCGGCGCTTCTGAGGACCAGCACCGGATGAGGAACCCATGTCACGGCCATGCTTGCGTGTTGTGTCATAATCAGTCTGACCAGTCTCAGCACTGATGGCCTTGTTAACAAGTTTCTGAAAAGATGTGCACTCATGCAGACGGAGGTCACGGCGAAGCTCAGGACTAAGTCCCTTGCGGAACCTTGCTTGCTTCTTGGCATCGGTAGAAACTTCCTCAGTGGCATATCGTGCGAGGTTACCAAACTCCCTGCTGTAAGCATCCACAGAGAGTCGGCCCTGAGTGAAACTGCAAAATTCCTCACGTTTACGGTCCATGAGACCCTCCGGAATGTGATGTTCACGGAAAGCCTCGCTGAATTCAGCCCAAGTAGTGACATGGCCCGCTGGGCGCATAGCTCCATAATTCTCCCACCATAGACTGGCGGGGCCTTCAAGATGATATGCAGCAAAGGTGACCTTGTCAGCCTCCGCTACCAGCGCGGAACGCAGTTTGTGAGAGATACTGCGAAGCCAGTCATCAGCGTCGAGAGGCTCGACGGAGTGGTGGAACGTGGGTGGATGTAATTTGATGAAATCACTGAGTGACACCACGTTAGTCCTCTGATGGTGTGCCGTGTTCTGTTCAATACGCTCCAACAAACGGTTGGTCTCCCGCTTGTTTCTCTCAGCTTCCATCATAACCTCGGCTAGGGAAGGAGGATGAGGCAGATTTGCATCCCTGACTTCACTGCCTTCGGCCTGCTCTTGAGGAGCAGGGTTAGTGCGCGTGTTGACCATCCTAGGTAAACAAGACAATGATTTAGTCAGGATGATAAAATTCCAACATAGGATACAAAATGTAAGGAATAACTCGGAATGCAAGATGATCATCCGTATGACATGGTAGATACAGAAACTGCTTCTTTTATTCCATCGTCATACACACCATACAGGGTTTAGTACAAGACCAAACAAAGTACTATTACGGTGAAAGGAGGATTACATCTCGTCGGAGGCATCCCAAGCTCCTATACATTATTTTTCTACACCTCCGGAAAGAGTACAAACTAGGTCATATCCCACGAGTCACGCGGGACGATAGACGACACAGCTAGTGCGAACTAGTGATACTACCACTAACTCAGACCGATCCGTAGTAGTCCTCGTAGAAGTCACCTCCATAGCCTGGAAGCTCAACATGATCATCCGGAAACAGACGATCTCGCGGAGCTTGTGGACCATAGGGGCTAGGATGAGGTCTTGGACCAACAGACGGTGGCCTGCGGGGACCGCGAGGTGGGGTGATGCCTCCTACATCACGCCAACCCATCACGTCTGGCAGAGCAGATCTCACAGGATAGAGATCGCGCATATCTGAATATCCAGCTTGCACCGCCGGTGCGAACCGAGTCAATGTGGCCCAGTGGTCAGCACGGGTATTGAAGAGCTCTAACCTCAAGGCCCGATTTTCACGGTCCTTATCCTCGAGCATCTCAGCAGTGGTGCGAGTCCGTGAATCCTCCTAGGTGGGGTCAGCATAGATAGCCTGGAGATACCCTTGTGCTCCCGGAAGTGATCCTGGCATATACCGGAAATCAGAGTCCCGAAATAGTCCAGATCTGACTCGCATGATGGTCATCATAGAGTAGGCGGCGTCCTGCACAGCCATCTCAATGGTAACCCCGAGTCCATAGGAGCAGTGAAGGGGCTCGGTGGATCCAGGATAAGATGGAAATATCCTGACAGTGCAGAGATACTGGCTTTGATTGAAGTCCCGAAATTGCTCTTCGACCGTGTACTCAGGATACCAGCGGTATCCAGCCTCAGTCATTACCCTGACCAACTTGGCAGTATGGCCGGGTACATCTAGGCATCGAGTCAGGCGAACCACTTGATTGAGGTCACGAGTGGCCATCTGAAAGCACAATCATAATGCAAAGGCATTAGAATTTCTAGCAAAATTTCGGCAGCATAACAGCTGTAAATGCTCAAGAAGGATTTTGAGACATTTGACAAAGGATTACATACACACCCAACATCATCATATCAAAGTTCTGAGACCATCCTAGCAACATAATATGGTAGAAGAACTGAACTAGGCTTGTATCCATCAAACTTATAAGGTACTACTGATTAGTAACACGTGATCCTGATAGAGAGAATAGATCCTAATTCCTTAACCCCCGCTGGAAGAATGGACTGACTCAGATCAGAATGTCACAAGATAGAGGAGTAAAAAGAACCTTACGTTCCAACCCACAAACAATTCCCCTACATATAACTAAAGAATTTCTAGACTCAACATCGACCAGTTTGGCTTGGAGAACCTACAGGCAGTCCGGCTCTGATGCCAACGCTGTCAGGACCCCGACTTGATGTCACATCGATCTAGCCGGTAACACCTCATATCACTTTGCGGCCTCACGCACGGTATCCCCACGGGTGTCGCCTTACCTTTGCCCGGGACCGTTTGCGCCTTTTGGCTCACGTATATGATAGTGTCGCTAGCATCCATATGATAAGGAGCCCGGGCTGACATGACTAGTCGTAAACCCAAAGTGGCACAGACTTACAGGGACAGGCATCCATGACCCAGCTTCGAACGTGTCGGTCATCAGCAAGTGGGTCCGGGCTGTAGCACTGGGCTAGCAGGACTCCGGTAAACCGGGCTGTAGCGGGCTAACAGGACTTCGGTACTCAAAGCGTGACATTTCCCCGAAGGGACAGACACAGGAACAAAGAAGGACACATGCCGGCCAGCCTAAGTGTTCCAGAGCAGTAGCAAGCTACCATGGCTCAGCGGTAACACTAGGAGACATTTCCCGGTAAGAGAGGCTACTAAAGATAAAGAACTAGATAGTCAGATCCCACACATACCAAGCATTTCAATCATACACACAATATGCTCGATATGTGCAAATACAACAAAGCATCACAACATGACTCTACGACACAAGTACTTTATTTAAGGCTCAGGGAGCCATACATAACATACACAAAGGTACGGGTCTCACAACCCAACATTCAAGTCATACAGTCATACAAACCAGCAGCAGAAGTAACTTGTCTGAGTACAGACAACTAGTAAAATAAAAGAGGCTTGGAAAGCCTAGCTATACTACATGGTCCTTCACAAGCTCAGGGTCACCACCTGGGCCTTTAGCCTACTCGTCGATGTCAATGTCTACATAGAACCCATCAGAAGGGGTTGCAGCGTCTTCTGAAAAAATGTAAATTATAGCAACATGAGTACAAAGGTACTCAGCAAGACTTACATCAGATCCTACATACATGCATATTATCAAGAAGGGTTGGTGGAGTTATTGCAGCAAGCCAGCTTTGACTCTTGGCTAGACTATCCTACGATACTTCAACTTGAAATGGTTTTGCGCACACGAGTCCACTACTCACCAATTCAATACACTACCAAGGATCCGCCTCCGTCTTCCTACGGAAGAGCCATCCTCGGCACTCACACTTATCTTGAGGCTTTTAGTAGTTTCCATTTACTTGTCTATGAACTGTATAGGCAACCAAGTAGTCCTTTACCGCGGACGCGGCTATTCGAATAGATTATGATAACCCCGCAGGGGTGTACTTCTTCATACACGCTCTCACCACTTACCGTCGTTTACACGACATGTACTCGGCAACCTTCAAGCGGAAGCCCAACGTGGGTGTCGGCCACGACCTACCTAATCACCTAAGCCTCCAGTCCAGGTTTATCGCCTATCCAGGTTCCATCCGCAGGGAGTCCGGCCGAGGTTTCCCATACGGCCCCGAACGATGTGAACAGGGTTCCCGAGATACCTAACGGGTATTCGGTACACCCGGCCACGTACCTACCGCATCACAGCCCACCCCTACGGTCAGCGCTGTCCACGGCCTCCAGTAGGCTACAAACACCAGAAACTACTTGCAACTCTTGGACGGAGAACTAGGGTGAATAAGAAGCCGAGAGGGTCCATTGGTTTCGGGCCCAATGCATGGTAGTAGCTGATTCTTAAATCACACATATAGATCTCAGTGTTTAAGGTCGGCTTCAATGAAACAACCCACCATGTACTCCTACATGGCCTCTCATCGATACCTTTACCAAATCGTGTTCACCACACCACTCTCATTACCGACATAAACATTTCACTCTAGCCCATCACCCAGATGAACCAGACCTGACGCGACTCTAAGCATAGCAGGCATAGCAAGGTAGGAACAACACATACATATGGCTCTATCAACTCCTACACATGCTAGTGGGTTTCATCTAGTTACTGTGGCAATGACAGGTCATGCAGAGGAAATGGGTTCAACTACCGTAGCACACAGCAGTTTGAAACGCGTTGTCTTAATGCAGTAAAAGAGAGCAGGAGCGAGAACATGGGAATGTATCGATATGATCAAATGGTTGGTTGCTTGCCTGATGGTTCGATGCACTGATACGGTTCTTCGTTAGGGTAATCACGGTACTCCTCGGAGGCAGAACCTGTCGCAAAGGACACCGATACACAACCATCACCAAACAATGTGCAACAATATGATGCATGCATGAAACATGGCAATATGAGTGTGTTGGGCTAATGCAACTAAAACCAGAAGGGTTTGAACAAATTTGAATCGAAGATTCAAATTTCAAACTCAGACATGGCCTTTTAAAGTGCTTTTCCTTGTTCTGCTTAAAACTTCAATTTAATTTGTTTGATCATGCATGAAAATAGTACAGATGGATAGATTGGATTTTTCTGATCATTTTTCATATATAAATTGTCTAATTTGGAGTTACAGAATAAAAGTTATGAGTTTTTGAAGTTTAAATAATATTCTGGAATTTCCTGATTTAATTTAAATCCAGAAATATAAATATTGCGCCAGCATGACGTCGGCATGACGTCAGCGGTCAACTGCGGCTGGCTGGGGTCAAACCTGACGTGTGGGGTCCACACGTCAGTGACAGGGGGGTTTAACAGGATTAGTTTAATTCTAATTAGGAATTAGTGGCGCTGGGGCCCACTGGTCAGTGTCAGGGGGGTAGTTAGTTTAACTAATTCGGTTAGTGCTAATCCTAATTAGCTAACAGGGCTGGGCCCACCTG
The DNA here is from genome assembly GCF_018294505.1 of Triticum aestivum. NCBI lineage: Eukaryota > Viridiplantae > Streptophyta > Magnoliopsida > Poales > Poaceae > Triticum > Triticum aestivum. Next base: position 695,407,517 of record NC_057813.1, read on the forward strand.
TCAGGGACACAGGGGGGGTCCTTCCGTGGTCAAGGTGGGTCAAACCCACCGGCGACATGACGCCGGCGAGGCCCGAGACGGCGGCGCGATACGGAAACGCGCTACAGGGCACGGGCGAGGCCGTGCTTGGGCTCGTTGGAGAGCCCTTGCTCCCGCGCGTCGAACGGTGGTGGTGGCCGTGCCTGAGGTGGCCGGTACCGACGACGGCGAGCTCGTGAGCGGCGGCCGGAGTTCGGGTGCGGTCGGGATCGGCGTTGCTGCTACAGGCGAGGGAGCTGAGGCGCTGGAGGGGTTCTACGGGTCCTTACGGACTTGTTGGACTCGCCGGGGTGACCAAATGGTCACCGGAGCTGCGTCGACGGCGAGCTCGGCGACGGCGGAGGTTCGGCCGTGGTGGGAAACGGGGTTACGGTGCGGGAACGAGGGGGAAAGAGGGGGAAACGGTGGCGGAGCTCACCGCGGTTGCAGTGGGCGTCGAAGCGGGCTCGGGGACGTGCTGGAGACGGCGAATCGACGGCGATGGTGGTCGGAGCCCGAGGAGGAAGACGATGGCGTGGAGGCGATGCAGAGCTTCCCGAGGGGCTTGGCTTGGTGGGGAGGAAGAGGGGGTCGCGGCGGAGCTCCTGAGCTCAGCGGAGGGGCGAGGGGTGGCCGGTGACGGCTGCTATGGCGAACGGCGGCGATGGTGGTGTTCGGCCGTGAGAGAGAGAGCGAGGGAGAGGAGGGAAGAACCGAGGGAGAGTGAGAGAGAGCAGGGGAGGGCATGGCGTCGTCCGGGGCATCGAGACGAGGAGGGGAGGGGCAGGCAGGCAGGCGAGCAGGTGGCGTGGCGCGGTGGCGCGCGCGCACGCCGGCCACACTCCCCTCCCTCTGTCGAGGACGAAGACGACAGAGGAGGGAGGCGGGCTGGGCCGCCTGCTGGCTGGGCTGCACAGGGAGGAGCCCAGGTAAGGTTCTCCCTTTTATTTATTTCTGTTTTCTAATTTCTGACATTTGTTTTGATTTAAATAAAATATTAAATCATTTTATAACCTTATGCCAATTTTTGCAGGAGCTAGATATATTATTCCAGAGCTCCCCAACAGGTGGCATAATTTTTGGACATATATTAATATATATAACTAATATATTTCCAATGCAAATATTTATGCATTAATTCCAAATGCCCAAAATAAATACCTATGAGCTCTTAAAAAATATTGGTTTGACTTTTATCTCTGTCCAATATTTTCAGAGAGCAACATGAGCATTTTCTTGGACCCTTTTGGAGAAATTTTTATTTGGGTCATTTTCAGGAATGATTCTGAGGGTTTCACAAATCCCCAATTCAAATTAAATGGAATTTTAAACATGATGCACACACTCTGATGCATGACTAGCTAGGGTGTGACAAAAATCGTCAAGAGTACTGATCAGGCTTTGACTCCTGCTGCCATTCTGCGTGATGAGAACATTGATCTGTCCAGCGATGACGATCTTGCAGATGATGCTCTTGAGCAACTGATCAAGAGCAAAGAAGAAGCAGAGATTTTCAACAACTTGCCTCTCTTTGACATGGCAATCATCCATAACTTCATTGATGAATGGTTTGACACACCAAATCTCAGCTTTGATGATCTGCAACTTCCAATTGGCCGAAGCGTCGCCTTCAATGGCGCCATTGCTTCTGAGCTAGCTATTGCTCAGCGCATCGTCGAACTGAAGCACAAGATTGACTATGAAAAGGCTCAGTTCAAGAAGCATGTGGCCACGCTCAACGTGCAAGATGTCAAGAACTTCAAGATCATGCTGCACGTGCTCAAAGAAGCCTTTCACAAGAAGCGTGAAGAAGCTCGAGGCTCCAGAGAGCGCATGAAAAATCTGGCTGACAAGTGTGTGCTTGCCTACAATGAGGCTGAGAAGCGCAAGGCTCTTGGTCGTCCTGGCATCGACCCCAGGATGGCTGCAAAGAAGAAGAAGAAATCGACTGTCCAACCTGCACCTTCAAGGCAATATGAACCTCGTATTGTCTTCCCAAGCAGCATGAATGGCTCAAAGCCAAAGGTCTCGTCAACCGCTTCAGAACAGAAGAAAACGAGAGCTGCAGAGGCTGAAGCCAGAAAACGGAAAACCTTAGAAGCCTCTGGTGCTGCTCCATCCAAGAAGAAGCGCAAGACCAAGAAGAATCGGGCTGCTCCCACAGAGCCCCTTGTTGTTGAACCCATCTTAGTGGTTCGTCCTGCATCTGCAACCCAAGAACTTCGAATGACTGTTCATGAGCCTGCTTCCATAGAGGCTCCTGAAGCTGAAGAGATTCCAGCAGTTGATCCCATCACTGCTGAAGACATTGGTCATCATGACAATGTTGAAGATGATGAAGTTCTTCCTCAAATTGAATACAATGTGGTATCATCGCCTGTTTGTACGAACAGTGAAATCATCAGCATTGGTCATCCTCTGACGCCAATTGCTCAGGATGCTTCATGGGCTAATCGCCCGCAACAACAAGACTCCCCCAGTACTCCCCAACAACAACAATCCACACCATCAGTGCAAGTTGAAGAGGATGAGGACCTGCCCACTCCATCTCCAAAGGCGTCGCCTATTCTACAAAGGCTTCGCAAAGGACCAAGGCCTCAAGTCCCTCTTCCGAGCGTTCCAGAAGGAGAAGTGCACCATCAACCTGTTGCACGTCAAGTGTTTTCAGAAGCCACTCCTGCTGTGAATGTCTCCGAGTCTGAAGCACCAGCTGCTGAAGACAATCCAGCTGCATCAGCCGATGACGAACGTCAAGAAGAACGTGTCCCTACTCCCCCATTCCTGAAGAAGCTGTTCATGAAGTGAACATGTCTGTGCCTGACCCTCTAGCTCAACAAGTGGAGGTTGAAAACCTTGAGGCTGCCACCACCAACAGCAATGAAGCCAATGACATAGTCATGGCTGAAGCTAATGTGGAGCCTGTCCCAAGCACTGTACCAGAAGTCAATGCTGAAAATGCTCCTGAAGCTTCTGTTGTGCAGCCCGAAGCCACTATTGCTGCCACTGCTTCTGTTCCGCCACCAAGGCCCTATACAATCGAGCAAGCATACAACCATGGCGAGCTAATCACAGTAAGATGGCCCGTTCTGGTCCCTCCTCCTATTGTCTCTGGTCCTCAATTTGACTATCACATTGAGCATAGGCCTCAGGTCCAGAAGCCAAAGCCAAGACTGCCAAGTTTTCCAGGTACTGCCACATCTGTCGGGTCCTTCAATGCAAATGGCTTCAAAAGCCACAACACATTCTTTGACAGCTCAAAGAACCCCTACACAAAGCCAAGAATATCATCAGATCGTTTCTGGAGTCATCAGCAGCAAAGCTATTACTCCTGTGTTCTGTATGATCAAGGGCGCATTTTCCCTCATATGCACCTCAACACTGAAGCCATTCCTGGACTGCCATGCTTAGAAGAAGCACTTGACTGCTTTCGTGATGCTGGTCTGCTCAGTTTTGTCACAGACAAAGAACATTGGAATGAAGAGCTATTGCTTCAATTCTATGCTATGCTCCACATTCGCGGTTATAACAGAGATACGAAGACATGGGTTCTCGAGTGGATGACAGGAAATGTTCATCATGAAGCCAAAGCTCTTGACATCATTGAGCTTATAGACCTATCCACTCCCGGAGAGCTATATGAACCTGGTTGTCAAAACCACCGCAATGCACTGGAGAGCATCTTCCATAAGCCTGAACCCAATATGAGCCAGATGTTGAGCATGATGAAGCCTTTGCCACGTGATGCTGAATATCCAAAGGAGTTCTTTATTGAGACCTTGAGTATCTGCCGCGCACCATATATCATATCATCAGGCGGACTCTATGGCCGATGAAAGGACATTCATCAGCTGCAAAACTTGAAGGAGCCATGAAGACATTGGTCTTTTACATCCTCAATGGCATCAGCTTCAATGCGCAAGATTTCTTCATCAGGCAACTGGCTGCATCTGGATCTGACCTTTTCGGACTGAAGTTCTATGCTCCATGGGTCATGCGCCTCATCAAGCAACACTCTGCTGTCAACTATCAACCATCTGCTCGCAATCATGTGATCTTCCTACCAGAGGTTGATATGTCAGTTGAAGCCATATACCCTGAACCTGCCAAGAAGCCTCTTTGTCTTCAGAATGCTGAACATCAAAGCTTCACTCAGCCTATGGAAGGAGTCCAAGCTGTCACGCGTGTCTATCCGATGGCTGAAAACATTCGTCTACCTCATCGTGCATCAACTGAAGCCACTGCGAGCACAATTGCTCAAAGGCCTCGGAAGCGCTCTCGGGTCCTAAATGACCGAGAACTTCTTGTGGCCCTGCATCAGAAGCAAGATAAGCATCATTTTTGGCTCAAGCGTCAGATGCAAAGCCTCTTGGTGGATGTAAATCGCATTCGAAACCTTGCCACCAAGAATGCATTTGTCACTCACGAAACTTGTCGGTGATCATGGAAGAGTTTGACCCTGCTCAGTGCTGAAGCTGATCTTCAAGATGATGGCTTCACTGAAAGATTCAAGTTTGACTCCACTCCTCCACGGAATGCTGTCCTACGAAGAACTCCATCTCTTGAAGACTCTGACTATTCTTCCTCCGCAGCAACTATAAATGCCAATGTGATCGATGATGAAGACGATGCAACTTCACCGCCCCCTACTTCTGCACGCATCAACACTGCACCAAGTTTGTCTACACCGCCAACCAACAACGACAACCCTGCTGCTTCACCTACTCCTCAAGAAGACGAGTATGTCTTCATACCTTTTTGGTCATTACTGACAAAAGGGGGAGAAGCGTATGAGTTGATAGTCTTCAAGCGGGTTCATAAGGGCGGTCGCTTTATATTTTTGCCTAGTGCTTACAACTCTTGCTTTTGATACACTTCGTTCTTTGAGTTGTAACACTTAAACTTGATGGTCGTCTGCTACTTATTTGCGTTTCCACGTGCGATGATAACTTCCGCACTTAGATCATTCTGTAGACGTCCATTTTTCATTATGCATGTCATTCTCTTAGCTATATCATTTCATGCATGATGAATTATCTTCATAAGTTGAAGATGATCTCCACAAGTACAACCTGCCATGTGCATTTGCATTCCAAAAGCAAATTATTTATATGCACATCTTCAGGGGGAGCCCTTGCCACTTATGAAGACAATACGCTATCCTTTACAATTTCACATACTTCTTTCCCGTTGAAAACTTCAACCAGTTTATCGTACAATTCTTTTAACATCTATCCAATGTAAAGTAGTAGGTGCATGGAGATATTGACAAACCTTGTTAACAACAAAGGATATATATGGTCTTTTTGTGTAAGGTATTGTAGGACTCCTATTGCACTCCTGTATCTAGTACTCTCTTCTTCCTTAAGTGGCTCAACTTCAAAGGCTAAAAGTTTTTCTGAAGAAGACAATGGTGTGAGTGAGGGCTTGCAGTCCTTCATCCCCATACGAGCTAGAAGTTCAGTGCATATTTTTCTTGGTTCAGTATTATGCCATCTTGAATCTTCTTAACTTCGATACCTAGGAAGAAGTGTAGATCACCAAGATCCTTCAAAGCAAACTGTAAGTGCATCTAGTGCCACCCCTAGTTGGTTTTGGAGTATTGACGACAAAGTTGGTTGAAGGACTAATGCGTTTGTGAGAATTGCAGGATAACGCAGGAAGTGCCCCTCATTGATTCGGTTTACCTACCGGAGATGACCCCTAAAAATGTATGAAGACATTGAAGACAATGGTGGTGTGTGAAGATATTCACACTGAAGTCTATGACATGAGAAGACATTGTGTGAAGACTATGGAGCGCGAAGACTGAGTTGTTTCGTTGTTTCCTTTTCTTCTTTGTTGAGTCATAGGAACCACCATACTGTTAAGTGGGGTCCAAGTGAACTAAGTCAGAGTGACTGAAGTGATGCTCAATCCAAATCCTATGTCTTGGAGCGAAGACAATGAGAGCAAATCTTATCCAGAGCTGGATGAGTCAGCTTTGCTTGTAGCCCAAGTAAAGTTGCCGTGTGTGTTTGAAATCTGACCGTTGGAACACGTGTCAGTTCCTTAGTGACCCAGGGTCATTTCGGACATATCAGGTCGGGTTGCCTTGTGGCTATAAATAGCCCACCCCCTACACCATAAATTGGTGGCTGCTCAGAGTTAGTTTACGGCTTTTGTCGTTTTGAGAGCAACCCACCTCGAAGCCTTTGAGAGAGAAATCCTTGCGAGGACAAAGCCCAAACACCCAGAGCCAAAGAGTGTTAGGCATCACTGAAGTCTTTCTGTCTTTGTGACCTGAAGACTTATTACACTTGAGGACTGTGTATCCTCCAGCCGGTTAGGTGTCGCGTTCTGAGCATCCAAGAGTCATTGTGGATTGCCGGTGAACAAAGTCTGTGAAGGTTCGGAAGTCTACCTTGAAGACTTACCAGAGTGATTGGGCGAGGACTGTGTGTCCTTAGCTCAAGGGGAATAAGGTGAAGACGCGGTGTTCTGAGTTGAATCTCAGCCTCCCTAACCAGACGTACAGTTGTCACAGCAACTGGAACTGGTCCAACAAATCCTGTGTCTTCAACAAGTGTCTGGTTCTATCCCTTCCCTCCTTTACTTTGAGTTTGTCTTCGTGAAGTCATTGCTTATCTGTCTTATCTGTTTGACTTCATTGCTTGACTACTATTGTTGATTGGCTTCATACTATCTTCCATCCTGATCCTTACTACCTAGCTGCTATTAGTCTTTGTACGTTAACACTATTGCATACTTGACTATGGCTTGCTTGTTGTAGTTTATCTTCCGCTGCATATCAATTAGGTCATTTCTATTGTTTGTCTTCAAAACTTCCATGTTTTGAAGACTTTGCTAAAAATCGCCTATTCACCCCCCCTCTAGTCGATAACTAGCACTTTTACAAACTCTGAACTTACATCATGCAAAAGAGCATTGGTAGCACTTTGTGAAGAACTTGCAACTATGATGTCATCAACACATATTAAAACAAATATAGTTGTATTTTCTTTGTTGTAGATAAACATGGATGTGTTAGCCTTGGATGCAACAAAGCCTAGGTGCCTTAACTGAGAACTCAACCTTGAGTACCATGTTCTTGGTGCTTGTTTCAAGCCATAAAGTGCCTTGTCAAGCTTGCACACATAGTGAGGTGTCTTCTTATCTGCATACCCAGGTGGTTGTCTCATGTAAACCTCCTCTTCCAGAACACCATGCAAAACGCGTTATGAACATCTAGCTGTCTCAAGCGCCATCCCCTGGACACAGCAATAGCTAGCACAAGCCTAATAGTTGCAGCTTTAACAACATGACTAAAGGTATCTACATAGTCTAAACCATAACGCTGCTTAAAACCTTTTGCAACTAAACGTGATTTATACCAATTGTGCCATCTGCCTTTTTCTTGATTCTGTAGACCCACTTACAGTCAATAATATTTTTACCTCTTTTCTCATGTACAAGATGGCAAGTCTTGTTCCTCATGAGGGTTGAGTATTCTTCATCCATTGCATTTTCCATCTTGGATCCACTAGTGCATCTTCAGGTTTTGCCGGTTCTCCAGTGATGCACAACATGCCATATTTTATAGTGCCGTCAGTTCTAACCTTTGGATTTCTTATACCTTTCTGTAGCCGAGTCGAGACTCGTGTAACTGTAGTTGGTTGAGGCTGATTTCGACATGCAGCAGTTCGCAACACAGGAGTTGACGCATTCGGCTTAGCCATAGAGGATCCAGTAGACATCTCAGATCCGCTTTTCGCAACAGATCCGGCGCCAGACTGTGTAGCCTGTGGTGTGGCGATCCATCAGCAGCAACATCCACAGAAGATCTTGCGCTGCTCGGCACATGCGCGTGGGACAGGGATCCCGAGGCTGACCCGAGTCCTCCCGTCGCTGTCGACATCTTGGGCCCGCATGTGGGACACGGCGCGGACGCGGCATCTCGTGAGTGTGCGGTGACGTGTCGTCCTCTGACTGGCGTTGTGGGCTTCTGCCAGACGCGCGATCCGGGGCAAATCTTCGCATCCGATCCGAGGCAGGCTAACGCGCAGGAGTTCCAAGTGACACGGGATCTGCCTCGTGCTTCGCATCCCCTTCGTCCATGCAATACCAGATCATTTTCTGGAAAATTGTGATAATTTTCTGTAGCGATTTCTGCACCTATTTCTACTGTATGATCCTGCACATGAGAAGACATGGTACTACCAGTAGGATCATCAGTTGGGTTAGTACAATCATCACCCCCATGATCATTATTTTGGAGGTGTGGTGGAAGAAGAAGGATTTCTTTCTTGAGAAGTGCTCCGGCATTAGGATGAAGAGATTCAAAAGGATAGACGGATTCGTCAAATACGACATCATGAGAGATATAAACTCTGCCGGTGGAACATCTAGGCATTTAACTCCCTTGTGAATGGGACTATATCCAAGGAACACACATTATTTTGGAACATAATGCAAGCTTGCGTGCATTGTATGGACGAAGGTTGGGCCAACAAGCACAACCGAATACACGAAGTGATTTGTAGTCGGGAGTAGTACCAAAAAGACGTGTGATTGGAGTATCAAACTTTATGACTTTACTAGGAAGCAAATTAATGAGATATGTAGCAGTCAAGAATGCCTCATCCCAGAACTTCAGTGGCATGGATGCGTTTGCTAGTAGAGCTAACCCTACTTCAACAACATGGCGATTTCCTTTCGGCCGAGCCATTCTGTTGGTGTGCATGAGGACACGATACATGATTGAGATACCAAGTTCTTGAAAAAAGAGATTGAGTTTCTTATATTCACCTCCCCAGTCCGTTTGCATGGCAATGATTTTAGTGTTTAGTTTTCGCTCAACAAGATTATGGAAGTTCTGGAAAACTTGAAACACTTCATATCGTTTCTTAAGAAGATAGATCCATGTAAATTTGCTATAGTCATCAATGAAGCTTACATAGTATGAGTGTCTACCAACAAAAGTAGGAGCTGGCCCCCAAACATCTGAAAAAACAAGTTGCAAGGGTGCTGTGGAAATACTGAAGGAAATAGGATATGGCAACTGATGACTTTTAGCTTGCTGGCATGGATCACAAATAGACTCAATACTAGACTTGAGAGTGGGGAAGTTTATTCTTGCTAAGAATAAATTTGACAATAACTAATGAAGGATGACCTAATCTACTATGCCACTTTGCTGAAGAAGGCTTGACAGCAACAAAAGCCTGTTTATTTGATGATGATAAATAAGATATGAGTGGGTAGAGACCTCCCACACACTTTCCCCTAAGAAGCACTCTCCTTGTGTCCAAGTCCTTTACCAAAAAGAAATAAGGATAGAATTCAATGAGAACACGATTATCAAGAGTAAACCTATGAACTAAAAGAAGATTCTTTGATGTTGTAGGAACATATAGAACTCTTTTTAGATGCGAATTTTTCATGGGGTTTTTGACAATTGAACTACCAACATGAGTGATTTTCATACCAGAACCGCTTGCAGTATGCACTTGGTCATGTCCGTGATACTTGTCTCTGATCGTTAGCTTGTCGAGCTCCCCTGTGATATGATTTGTAGCACCGGTATCCGCATACCAATTCGTGTCAACACCGCAGGAGTTGGTGACCATGTTGGCCCCCTTCTCCTCATGTTCATCTTCATCATCGTACCGATGCCAACAATCACGAGCACCTCTTGGATGCTGCTTGTAACATATTTGACATTCTGGATAATTGATACGTCCATTTTGCATCATGTTTTCTTACTGTTATTTACAATTTTTTTTATCCATAATAATGCTTTTTGGAGTAATTCTAATGCCTTTTCTCTCATAATTTGCAAGGTACACACCAAGAGGGAGAATTTCAGCAGCTGGAAATCTGGACCTGAAAAAGCTATGTCAGGCTACCTATTCTGCACAACTCCAAACAAGCTGAGCCTTCACATAGAATGTTTATGTAATATTTAAGTAATATTGGAGCAAATAACTACCAGAGGGGGCCCACCAGGTGGGCATAACCCACCCGGGCGTGCCAGGGAGCCCAAGCGCGCCCTGGTGGGTTGTGCCCTCCTCGGCCCACCTCCAGTGCCCATCTTCTAGTATATAAGTCATTTTGACCTATAAAAAATAAGAGGAGGACATTCGGGACGAAGCGCCGCCGTCTCGAGGCGGAACTTGGGCAGGAGCACTTTTGCCCTCCGACGGAGCGATTTTGCCGGGGGCACTTTCCTCCCGGAGGGGGAAATCATCGTCATCATCATCACCAACAACTCACCCATCTTGGGGAGGGCCATATTCATCAACATCTTCATAGCACCAACTCCTCTCAAACCCTAGTTCATCCCTTGCGTTCAATCTTCGTATCAAAACTATAGACTGGTGCCCGTGGGAGACTAGTAGTGTTGATTACATCTTGTAGTTGATTACTATATAGTTTATTTGGTGGAAGATTATATGTTCAGATCCATTATGCTATTCAATACCCCTCTGATCTTAAGCATGTTTATCGTTTGCGGGTAGTTACTTTCATTCTTGAGGTCATGGGAGAAATCATGTTGCAAGTAATCATGTGAACTTGATATGTGTTCGATATTTTGATGGTATGTATGTTATTCTCTTAGTGGTGTCATGTGAACATCGACTACATGACACTTCACCATATTTGGGCCTAAAGGAATGCATTGTGGAGTAGTAAACAGATGGTGGGTTGCGAGAGTGACAGAAACTTAAACCCCAGTTTATGCACTATTCCGTAAGGGACCGATTGGATCCTAGAGTTTAATGATATGGTTATAATTTATTCTTAATACTTTTCTCGTAGTTGCGGATGCTTGCGGGAGGGTTAATCATAAGTAGGAGGTTTGTCCAAGTAAGAAAAACACCTAAGCACCATTGTACCCTCAAGAACACAAATCAAAGTAGCGAACACAAATCAAATTATCAAAGTAGCGAACACAAATCAAACCAACATGATGAAAGTAACTAGATGAAATTCCTGTGTACCCTCAAGAACACTTGGCTTATCATAAGAACCCGTTTTGGCCTGTACTTTGCCTCAAAAGCATTGGGCTACCTTGCTGCACTTTTTTACTACTATTGTTACTCGCTCATTACAAATTATCTTGCTACCGAACTACTCCGCTACTTACAATTTTAGCACTTGCAGACATTACCTTGCTGAAAACCACTTGTCATTTCCTTCTGCTCCACGTTGGGCGCTTCACTCGTACTTATCGAAAAGAGCTACAATTGACCCCATATACTTGCGGGTCATCAAGGTTATTTTCTGGCACCATTTCCGGTGAGTGAAGCGCCTTTGGTAAGTTGAATTTGGTAAGGAAACATTTATATAGTGTGCTGAAATTTATTGTCAGTTGTTACTATGGAACAATCCTTCGAGGGGTTTGTTCAGGGTATCTTCACCTCGTCCAGAACCACAATTAGTTACCCCTCAACCTACTGCACCTACTAAAAACATTGAATATGAAATCCCTTCGGGCATGATAGAACAACTGCTAGGTAATCCTTATGCAGGAGATGGAACCGAATATCCTGATATGCACTTGATATATGTGGACCAAATTTGTGGATTGTTTAAGCTTGCAGGTTTACCCAGGGATGAAGTGATGAAAAAGGTTTTCCCTTTATCTTTAAAGGGAAAGGCATTGGCATGATATAGGCTATGCGATGATATTGGATCATGGATTTGGAACCGTTTGAAATTGGAGTTCCATCAAAAAATTTATCCTATGCATCTAGTTCATCATGATCGTAATTATATATATAATTTTTGGCCTCATGAAGGAGAAAGTATAGCTCTATCTTGGGGGAGGCTTAAGTCGATGATATATTCATGCCCCAATTATGAGCTTTCAAGAGAAATTATCATTCAGAATTTTTATGTTCGGCTTTCTCGTAATGATCAAACCATGTTGGATACTTCTTGTGCTGGTTCTTTTATGAAGAAAACTATTGAATTCCGGTGGGATCTTTTGGAAAGAATTAAATGCAACTATGAAGATTGGGAACTTGACGAAGGTAAAGAGTTGGGTATAAAGCTTAAGTATGATTGTGTTAAATCTTTTATGGATACCGATGCCTTCCAAAAGTTTAGCACTAAATATGGACTTGACTATGAAATAGTAGCCTCTTTTTGTGAATCATTTGCTACTCATGTTGAACTTCCTAAATAGAAGTGGGTTAAATATCACCCACCTATTAAAGATGAAATTAAAGAACCAGTACCAGTTAAAGAAGAAACTATACTTTATAATGTTGATTCAGTTGTTCCTTCTGCTTATATTGAGAAACCACCTTTCCCTATTAGGATAAAAGAACATGCTAAAGCTTCAACTGTGGTTAACAAAAGCTATGTTAGAACACCTAAACCTGATGAACAAATTAAAGTAGAACCTAGCATTGCTATGGTTAAAGATCTCTTGGAAGAAGATATGGATGGACATGTTATTTACTTTGGTGAAGAAGCTGCTAGAATTGTTAAACCTGAGGGAAAAGATAAACATAGACCAGTTGTTGGCATGCCTGTTGTTTCAGTTAAAATAGTATATCACTGTTATCATGGTTTATATGACATGGGTGCTAGTGTGAGTGCCATTCCCCACTCCTTATATGAAGAAATTAGAGATGAAATAGCACCTGCTGAATTAGAAGACATAGATGTTACTACTAAACTTGCTAATAGAGATACTATATCACCCATTGGGATTCTTAGAGATGTTGAAGTCTTGTGTGGGAAGATAAAATACCCTACTAATTTTCTTGTTCTTACCACCCCACAAGATAAATTTTGTCCCATTATATTTGGTAGACCTTTCTTGAATACCGTCAATGCTAAAATAGATTGTAAGAAACAAACTGTCAGTGTTAGCTTTGGTGATGAATCTCATGAATTTAATTTTTCCAAGTTTAGTAGAAATCATCATGAAAAAGAATTACCCAGTAAGGATGAATTAATTGGTCTTGCTTCTATTGTTGTGCCACCTACTGATCCTTTAGAACAATACTTGCTAGACCATGAGAATGATTTACATATGCATGAAAGAAATGAAATAGATAAGATCTTCTTTGAACACCGTCCTCTGCTTAAACACAATTTGCCTATTGAAACTCTTGGAGGTCCTCCTCCACCTAAGGGTGAACCTGTGTTTGAATTAAAACATCTGCCAGACACTTTGAAATATGCTTATCTTGATGAAAAGAAGACATATCCTATTATTATCAATGCTAATCTTTTAGAACATGAAGAAGAAAGATTATTGAAAGTTCTAAGGAAGCACCGAGCTGATATTGGGTATACTCTTGATGATTTAAATGGAATTAGTCCCACTCTATGTCAGCATAAAATTAATATGGAACCTGATGCTAAACCAGTTGTTGATCATCAACGTCAGTTAAATCCGAAGATGAAAGAAGTGGTAAGAACTGAAATATTAAAACTTCTGGAAGCAGGTATAATATATCCTATAGCTGATAGAAAATGGGTAAGTCATATTCATTGTGTTCCTAAGAAGGGAGGTATTACTGTTGTTCCTAATGATAAGAATGAGCTCATTCCACAAAGAATCGTCACGGGCTATAGAATGGTTACTGATTATAAAAAATTAAATAAAGCTACTAGAAAAGATCATTACCCTTTGCCTTTTATTGATCAAATGTTAGAAAGACTATCTAAGCACACACATTTTTTGCTTCCTTGATGGATACTCTGGCTTTTCACAAATACTTGTTTTATAGTCTGATCAAGAAAAGACCACGTTTACTTGTCCTTTTGGAACATTTGCTTATAGATGTATGCCTTTCGGTTTATGTAATGCACCTGCTACCTTTCAAAGATGTATGCCTGCTATATTCTCTAAATTTTGTGAAAAGATTGTCGAGGTTTTCATGGATGACTTTTCTGTTTATGGGAAGTCCTTTGATGATTGTTTAAGCAATCTTGAGCGAGTTTTGCAGAGATGTGAACAAACAAATCTTGTCTTGAATTGGGAGAAGTGCCACTTTATGGTTAATGAGGGCATTGTCTTGGGTCATAAAATTTCTGAAAGAGGTATTGAAGTGGATCAAGCTAAGGTGGATGCAATTGATAAAATGCCATGTCCTAAGGACATCAAAGGTATTCGTAGTTTCCTAGGTCATGCTGGTTTCTATAGGAGATTTATTAAAGACTTCTCTAAAATTTCTAAGCCTCTCACTAGTCTTTTGCAAAAGGATGTTCCTTTTGTTTTTGATGATGATTGTTTAGAAACCTTTGAAACACTCAAGAAAGCCTTAATTTCTGCACCTATTGTTCAACCACCTGATTGGAACTTGCCTTTTGAAATTATGTGTGATACTAGTGATTATGCTGTTGGTGCTGTTCTAGGACAAAGAGTTGATAAGAAATTGAATGTTATTCATTATGCTAGTAAAACTCTAGACAGTGCTCAAAGAAATTATGCTACTACTGAAAAAGAATTTTTAGAAGTGGTGTTTGCTTGTGATAAATTTAGACCTTATATTGTTGATTGCAAAGTAACTATTCACATAGACCATGCTGCTATTAAATATCTTATGGAAAAGAAAGATGCTAAGCCTAGACTTATTCGTTGGGTTCTCTTGTTACAAGAATTTGATTTACATGTTACTGATAGAAAAGGAGCTGAGAACCCCGTAGCAGATAATTTTTCTAGGCTTGAAAATGTTCTTGATGACCCACTACCTATTGATGATAGTTTTCCTGATGTGCAGTTAGCTGCAATAAATGTTGCTAATAGTACTCCTTGGTATGCTGACTATGCTAATTACATTGTTGCTAAATATTTACCTCCTAGCTTTACATAGCAACAAAAGAAAAAAAATCTTCTATGATTTAAGACATTACTTTTGGGATGACCCACATCTTTATAAAGAAGGAGTAGATGGTATTATTAGATGTTGTGTACCTGAGCATGAACAGGGACAAATCGTACGGAAGTTTCACTCCGAGTCTTATGGAGGGCATCATGCTGGAGATAGAACTGCTCACAAGGTATTGCAATCTGGATTTTATTGGCCTACTCTCTTCAAGGATGCCTGCAAGTTTGTCTCATCTTGTGATGAATGCCAAAGAATAGGTAATATTGGTAAGCGTCAAGAAATGCCTATGAATTATTCACTTGTTGTTGAACCATTTAATGTTTGGGGATTTGATTACATGGGACCTTTTCCTTCCTCTAATGGGTATACACATATTTTGGTCGCTGTTGATTATGTTACTAAATGGGTAGAAGCTATTCCAACTAGTACTGCCGATCACAATACCTCTATTAAAATGCTTAAGGAAGTTATTTTCCCAAGGTTTGGAGTCCTTAGATATTTATTGACTGATGGTGGTTCACACTTTATTCATGGTGCTTTTCTTAAAATGGTTGCCAAGTATGATAACCATAGAATTGCATCACCATCCTCAGTCTAGTGGTCAAGTTGAACTTAGCAATAGGGAAATAAAATTAATTTTGCAAAAGACTGTCAATAGGTCCAGGAAGAATTGGTCTAAGAAATTAGATGATGCACTTTGGGCTTATAGAACAGCATATAAAAATCCTATGGGTATGTCTCCTTATAAAATGGTTTATGGAAAAGCTTGTCATTTGCCTCTTGAGTTAGAACATAAAGCATATTGGCCAATTAAAGAACTCAACTATGATTTCAAACTTTCCGGTGAAAAGAGGTTATTTGATATTAGCTCTTTAGATGAATGGAGAACCCAGGCTTATGAAAATGCAAAAACTATTCAAAGAGAAAGTCGGAGAATATGTTCTTTTGTACAACTCTCATTTTAGATTTTTTGCAGGAAAGATCCTCTCGAAATGGGAAGGCCCATATGTCATCGAGGACGTCTACCGGTCTGGAGGCATCAAAATAAATAATTTCGAAGGCACTAACCCGAAGGTTGTCAACGGACAACGAATAAAGCATTATATCTCAGGTACGCCTATCAATGTTGAAAGTAATATTATCTAAACTTTGACACCAGAAGAACACATAAAAGAGTCCTTCCGGAACACTCCAGAATCGTCAAAATAAGGAGGTAAGTAATACGGTAAGTAAACTGTCTTCGAAAAATCCACAAAAATATTTTTTGTTAGTTCTGGAATATTTTAGAATTTTGGAGTGGGCATGAGACACCAGGGCGCTCTAGGCATGCCTGGCGTGCCCAGGTGGGTTGTGCTGACCTGGGACACCTTCCAGACTCCATTTTTCTCATGTATACTTGTCCTGCAAGATAAAAAATCTATATATATACTTTCCAGACCTGTCGATCACCATATCACGAAGAAATCCTCTATTCTCTTTTCTTGTTGTTTCTGGTCAGATTTATCAAGCCAGGCATGGAAGAAGATGCTTGGCTAATTAAGATCGAGATGAAGAGGGAGGAGCCTACGAACATCGTCAAGGGAGGCAAGGGCAAGGAAGCTACCATGGATCCATCCCCGGTGGCAGCACAAGCACTGCTGGCCGAGGAGGAGTAAGAAGATATCCTTAAGCCCTACCTTACTCATCTTACTCCTGCTGAGATTGAAGCTTTTTGCATGATTGAAATAGTTCGCATACAAAATAAGTATCTCACTCATGAAAATATTTTGCATCAAGAGCATATCACCTATCTCCGGAGCGTTATCCGTCGGTTGGAGAATCTCTTGATCCTTAAGGATAGGATCGCTTCTTCATCATCATCTTCTTCACCACCAAAGGAGAATTGAGTATCGGGTATGGGCACTCCCCTTGGCTTCTGCCAAGCTTGGGGGAGGTGCCCCGGTATCGTATCATCCCACTATCTTTTTGCTTTTACTTATCTTAGTTTGATCTTTTTGCTTTAGATGAATAAAATTTTAGTTCGATCCTTTCTTATTTGAGAGTTTGCTTAGTGATCTATCATTGTAATTGTGTGCAAGTTATATAATAAAGTTTAGTTTGAGTTTTTGCTTTCTTTACCTTCTTATTGTAAATAAAGAAAAGAAATAAGAAAGAAAAAAGTGATTGAATAAAAGAAATGAAACAAATCAATAGATCATATACTAATCCTATGGTAGGTGATGGCGCCACATAAGGAAAAGTATAAGTAGAAAATTTTATTAGAGATTGACAAACATAGTATTAATCAATGATGCAACTCATAAAAGAATTAATAAAGGAAGAGAAGATTCACATATAAATATACTATCCTAGAAATCTTTTGTGATTGTGAGCCCTCATCAAAATATATATGCCAAAATTGTTGACTTTGGACAAGGAAGACAACTTAATGATTTATGTATATTTATATTCACATAGAAGTCATATTGTCATAGATCCTTTAACATGTGATGCTTGCCCCCTATCTTTGCTAGCCAAAAATTCCGCACCAAGTAGACATACAACTTGTGCATCCAAAACCCTTAAACCCAAATCTTTTTCAAGTGTCCACCATACCTACCTATGGATTGAGCAAGATCCCTCAAGTAAGTTGTCATCGGTGCAAAAAGGCAATAAAAAATTGCTTCTAAATATGTGAGATCATTTAGTGTAAGAGAAAATTGAGCGTTGTACGAACTTGGATGACAAAGAATAAAAGCGACAGACTGCATAATAAAGGTTGTCATCTTAAAGGGCAATACAATGTGACGTTCTCTTGCACTAAGGGATTGAGCATGCAAACAAATAAGCGCATGGCAACCTCTGCTTCCCTCTGCGAAGGGCCTATCTTTTACTTTTATGTATTTACTTTTATGCAAAGAGTCAATTTTCTTCTATTCCTTTTTATTTTCTCTTTTGTCAAGCATCATGTGGTGAGGAAAGATCTAGGCACATATGTCCAGTTGAATATAGATAGCATGAGTTATTATTGTTGACATCACCCTTGAGGTGAGTATGTTGGGAGGCGAAACTATGAGCCCCTATCTTTCTATGTGTCCGGTTGAAACGTTTTGCTCATGGGTACGAGGTGAGTGTTAGCAATCATGGACGACTATATGATGGTTGAATATGTGGACTTGCTGAAAGGCTCCAACAAGCGACTCTTCGTGAAAAGATGTTGAATTGTAGTTGCAAAGTTTGAGAACATAGTTTGTTGGTTTTTAATAGAGGTTTTGCTTTATACTCCGATTATGTGATGAACTATTACTTATTCATGGGAAGTATATGATGCAAGTTCGATGATAAAAGTCCTATGTTCAATTTTTTTGCTTTTATAATAATCAACATGATGCTACTATGTCCGTATTTTTGTTTTTATCGACACCTCTCTCTCAAAGCATGTGTGGACATGTTTTTAATTTCGGTTTTCGCTTGAGAACAAGCGAGGTCTAAGCTTGGGGGAGTTGATATGTCCATTTTGCATCATGTTTCCTTACCATTATTTACAATGTTTTTATCCATAATAATGCTTTTTGGAGTAATTCTAATGCCTTTTCTCTCATAATTTGCAAGGTACACACCAAGAGGAAGAATTCTGGCAGCTGGAAATCTGGACCTGAAAAAGCTACGTCAGGCTACCTATTCTGCACAATTCCAAACAAGCTGAGCCTTCACGGAGAATTTTTATAGAATATTTAAGGAATATTAGAGCAAATAACTACCAGAGGGGGCCCACCAGGTGGGCACAACCCACCTGGGCGCGCCAGAGAGCCCAGGCGCGCCTTGGTGGGTTGTGCCCTCCTCGGCCCACCTCCGGTGCCCATCTTCTGGTATATAAGTCATTTTTACCTAGAAAAAATAAGAGGAGGACATTCGGGGCGAAGCGCCGCCGTCTCAAGGCGGAACTTGGGTAGGAGCACTTTTGCCCTCCGGTGGAGCAATTTTGCCGAGGGAACTTCCCTCCCGGAGGGGGAAATCATCGTCATCATCATCACCAACAACTCTCCCATCTTGGGGAGGGCCATCTTCATCAACATCTTCACACACCAACTCCTCTCAAATCCCAGTTCATCTCTTGCGTTCAATCTTTGTATCAAAACTATAGATTGGTGCCCGTGGGTGACTAGTAGTGTTGATTACATCTTGTAGTTGATTACTATATGGTTTATTTGGTGGAAGATTATATGTTCAGATCCATTATGCTATTCAATACCCCTATTATCTTAAGCATGTTTATCGTTTGCGGGTAGTTACTTTCGTTCTTGAGGTCACGGAAGAAATCATGTTGCAAGTAATCATGTGAACTTGATATGTGTTTGATATTTTGATGGTATGTATGTTTCCATTCTCTTAGTGGTGTCAGGTGAACATCGACTACATGACACTTCACCATATTTGGGCCTAAGGGAATGCATTATGGAGTAGTAAATAGATGGTGGGTTGCGAGAGTGACAAAAACTTAAACCCCAGTTTATGCACTATTCCATAAGGGACCGATTGGATCCAAGAGCTTAATGCTATGGTTATAATTTATTCTTAATACTTTTCTCATAATTGCGGATGCTTGCGGGAGGGTTAATCATAAGTAGGAGGTTTGTTCAAGTAAGAATAGCACCTAAGCACCGGTCCACCCACATATCAAATTATCAAAGTAGCGAACACAAATCAAACCAACATGATGAAAATGACTAGATGAAATTCCCGTGTACCCTCAAGAACACTTGGCTTATCATAAGAAACCGTTTTGGCCTTACTACACTTTTGTTACTACTATTGTTACTCGCTCGTTACAAATTATCTTTCTACCAAACTACTCCGCTACTTACAATTTTAGCACTTGGAGACGTTACCTTGTTGAAAACCACTTGTTATTTCCTTATGCTCCTCGTTGGGTTTGACACTCTTACTTATCGAAAAGAGCTACAATTGACCCCATATATTTGTGGGTCATCAATAATCTCGAGTTTGCTGCTAACGTTGTTGCCGTGGGCGACAGGCGGCCACCTCCGCCATCGACGTTGCCACCAGATGGAGTCGGAGACGGGCGCCTGCCTCGGCCGCGGCCCCTACTATTGCTGCGCCCGCAACCTCTGTTGTAGCCGCGCTCGCGCCCACTGTAGAACAGGTTCGCCGAGGACTTGAATCCTGCATCAGGACCATCACCGAGCATCTCCACTCGATGGTCAAATGATGCGATCTGAGCGAACAAATCATCTACTGTGATCTGATTTTTTACTGCATCGATGGCTGCCACAACAGGATCATAATCTCCGTCGAGGCCGGCAAGAACATAATCCACCATCTCTGGTTCCGAGACGGGATGACCTGCCGCTGCGAGCTCATCACCCAGGTTCTTCATCCTAGAGATGTAGGCGCTGCTGGACATGGAGCCTTTCTTTGTGTTGGTGATGGCAATCCGCAGGTTGGTGATGTGGGATTGGGACTGCGAGGAAAACAAGGTGGTGATTGCAGTCTAGAGATCTAAAGTTGTCTCCTTGCTCGTAACTTGGGCGAGGATCTCCATTGATAGAGAATTCAGGAGGTGACTAAGGACTTGCTGATCCTTTGATATCCACTGTGCATACAGAGGATTGGGTTCTGCGGCGATGGTTTTGTCCGCCTGCTGCTGCTGCACTATCTTCGGTGGCGCAGCATCTGATCCGTCCAGGAGGCCAGTGACCCGCGCTCCTCGCAGGCCCTGCATGACCCGTGCCTTCCATAAGATGAAGTTGGTCTTGGTGAGCTTCTCGGATGGTAGAGCTCCAAGGTTGAGGGAGATGGTGGATGAGGATGACATGGCGAGGGTAATCGAGGAAGAAGTCTTCTGGCTAGATCGATGGGAAGAGGATGGCTCTGTATACCATGTTGAATTCATGCTCCAGCCAACTCATTCAAAAGTTTGAACTGATGGAGGGAGGTGGGTAATATATTTCAACAATATGTACTCATTTTGTTGTTTGGCTGTAGCAGATAAATCAAAATGCTGATGATATTACCTCAAATAAATTATTTTGGGGGACTAAGTGGCTTTTGAATCAGGAAACAAGTTACACACAGATGTTCCATTATTTTGTTTACTTGAATTTCTTCAAATATGTATATTAGGCATACCGCCTTAAGCCCACATGAACTGACCTCATTTTATTGTGTTGATTTCTAGGGGCCACTCAAAATAATACAAATGTATGGAACTAAGAAGGTTGTTCCTTCTGCCTTTTCGTGCTCCAAGTACGATGATCATCTCTTTGTGGAAGTATGCTTAGCAGAATTGTGGACAACATCATGCTTTGTGACACAAGTATGATTTTTTTTCCAACTGCATTCTGAGATGACATTAACATAGATAACACAGATTTTTTTTGTGTGGATGGACAACCTGAACTTAAATCGTAGTCCATAACCATGGTCTTCTCTATAGGGTCAATGCTTGGAAATAGCAAGGATTATTGCTAAATCAACCTCCAGCCCTATCGGAGCAGTCCAAGAATAATGTGAATTAATGACGTCCTACAAATATTATCTATTGCGTCATTTTTTTATTGATATTTTTTTTACGGTGCTATGGCAGGCTTACGCCGGCCTGAACCAATTTTATTATAAATAAGAGTGAGATACAACATGACGGGTACAACACATAGCACCAGACATCTAGGAAGGAGCAAGGAACAACAACACCCAACACACACAAGACAGAAACAAGGAGCAATAGAAGGAGAACCAAGCGAGTTACGACGAGCAACCGACACCAAGAACTTAGCACCCATGAGCACCAGCAGACCGAGACGAGTGGGAGCTAGCTTTGTTGGATCAGTCGAAGGGATATCCGCCACCGAGAAGACAAAGAGAAGAAGCCACCTGCTGCCATGCGATCCCTCTGTACCTTGAAGAGCTACGAAGTCTCAGACACCGTCGAAGGGCATCTCACTGCCTAGGAACGTCGTGACAAAGAGAGCCACAGACCGTGCCGAAGGGTAATGTTCCGCCGAGACAGTTCTGCACCTCCTGTGGGCCACACCATGGCCACCATCACAATTGGAGAGAACCAGAGCACTATGCAAGGCGACCAAATCTCACATGCCGTCGAAGAGCACCGAACACCGAGACCTCACCGCCACCATGAACCCCCAAAAGGAGAGGTCAACCATCAGCATAGGATGACCAAGGCACTGGTCGCCGCCACAACACACTTCCACCACCACCGTCCTGCAATCCAACAGACCAAACCGACACTCCAACCCAGACATCAATGACCAACCGCGGATCCCTGACTCCAAAAGCAACGCCCCCAAAGGGGAAAATGACATCGAAGATGCCGCCGTTGTCCGATCCAGAGAAGGATCTTAGGCTTCCGCCCGGAGCATAGAGAAATAGCGGGTAATGGAAGCTCACCACGTCGCCCGAGCTGCGCCGACCACCAACTCCGCCATGCGCCACCATCCCCCGATTACAGCCACGGGCACCGCCGGCCATGGGAGCGAGCCGCCGTTCCGAGGGAGCTAGATCTGGAGCTGGAGGTCCCTAGGACAGAACGGCGTCGGATCTCCCAAATGGCTGAGCAGTACGAGCCTCCATGCCGCCCGTGCCGCTGCGTAGCGCCACCACTGCATGTGCGCGCCGACACCCACACACGCGAGTCCCCGCCGCCGCCGGTGCCGAGAGTCGTCCCCGCCCCTGCCGGTGCCGCGCGGGCTTTGCCCGGCGACGCCCTCCGGCGGCGGCGGGAGGAGTAGGAGGGGAGGTGGGGTGGGTGTTGGCGGCGGCTAGGGTTTCTCCCGAGCCGCCCGCGGGAGCGACACGGGAGCTAGGCTTCGTTTCAGATATCTTTATTGATATATGCATGTTGGAAATTTTCTTCTCGCATGAAACTCGAGCCTCCTACAGAGTAACTGATCATATATTCTCTTTCCAGCCATCTTTTGTACAGTAAATAACTAAATGTTGAAGGCCTAAATACTAAGGTATATGTTCTAATGTACCAATGTTTTAAGATGTGAACAACTTGGAATTAATGTATGGTATTGGTGCACTTGTTTTCCTGTATGTGATATGCTTCCTTTTCCCATGCTCAATTTGTTAGGGCCTGGTAATTACTAAATTTTACTGACGTGATGGCACTCTCCATAGTTGGTTATGTTGCAATCCTAGCTATGATAGCGCACACATTGCGTAAAGATGGACTATACAAGTCCTCCAATGATGGGCCAATCATAGCTATGTTCATCGAGGTTTTGGTTGATCAATTCTTAGGTAAAGCACATGTGTTGTCCTTAAAATATTCCCTTATCTATATCTATACCTACTAATAAAGCAAGATGCGTTTCGTTAATTTTTTCATCCGTTCACCCATATTATTAATTTTATTTTATTGCTATTCGAGGTGGTACTAAACTTTTGTGCACGTTCGTCTAAATAATATACGAACGCAGCTTTTATTGGGCCTGGCCTCAGTTCAATGGTTCTGTTACTGGGCTCGTCAAGGTGCACCAGCTCAATGTGTTTAAAAAAATTTCATCAAGTGGCAGGGACAGGATTCGAACCGTCCACCCACCGTACGCAACGCATTATGCCTTTTGGGCCGGCCCATCTATAACAGCTTTCATGTGGCATGTTTCAGAGGTTTCCCAGCCGGGTTTTACTGGTTTTGGGAATCTTCTAGAAGGTTTTCTACCAGTGTTATATTTTCCTTTTTCTTTTTTTGTTCTTATTTTTTAATTATTCTTATTTTTGAAAAAAAATCTTTGCAATTTATATAAAAATCTGTATTTAAAAAACACGTTTTTCTTAAAATCTATCCAATTCTGGAGTCAAAATTATTGTTGAGAATTTTTAATTCATTCACAATATTATATTTTATTATTTTATTAAAGTAGCTATATATAGATTTCTTACATCACAATGTTTTCGTCCGTCACCCTCACTGACACCTAGGGCGCAAAAAATTATTTCGCTTGGTCGTGACGCGAATCGAACACAGGCCTAATAGATTAGAGAAAAATATACCAGCCAAAACACCAATTATTTGTTCTGCTCACAAATTAAAGAAAGACTAATTATATACGCGATGATTGGATGGACAGAGACGCACGTGATAAGCCAACCGGGCCAAAAAGTATTGCTCCTGTGGGGAAACAGCGTACACATGCTGTTTTGCTTGTGAAAAATTGAGAACTCAGCTTTGAATTAATATAATCCCACATTGATGCTTCTTATAGAAGCCAATCAATTTGCCTTCAAAAAAAGAATCCAATCAATTAGATGAATCTAAGACAAGAATTTTGGGACGGAGGGAGTATATGTTAGCGAGTACACAATTGATGTGCCCGTTTGGTAATAAACAAATATAAATGATGAGGTGCGGGATTGTAGGAGAGCTGAAGATAAACATAATGAATGCATGAGTTATAGGACCAGATGCCGAATCAAGCAGCCTCAAAATTCCTTGCATGATACGTGCATGTAGGAGAAGGCCAATGATTAGACAATGTTCTTGTATCAACGGTGTACTGCTTCTACAAAAGGTTCACTTGGTATGTACAAACTCGAAAACCTGATCCAGGCTGCTTAACCAAAATGATCCCAATTTCATTATAAGTTATAGCACCCAAAAGTGATTTCTTTTCTGTGAAAGCTTTTTACATTAGTGTGGGGTTTGAAAAAAATATAGTTTAAACAATGGTTAGGACATTAGTTATGCCTTAGCATTCTTATTTATGACGTACAACTTTTGTATCGAGTAAAAGTCAACGTTTCACTACATTAGATGATTCTCTAATGTGGGATGTATGCTTGTTAATTTGTAAACGTAAATTTTTAGGTTTGGTTTATTTTAAACATGGATGCAAGATGAATCTTCATATGTCTTTACCTAATAATAAAGCACCGATCGCTTCTTACCACCATAATTTCGTCCGTTTTGGTCCGTCCACCTCTTGCTTTTATAATTTTTGTATGGTTATGTATACCGCTTGATAAGTCAATGGGCCAAAATTTTATTGGCCGCTTAAAACATTCAACATCACGACCTGCCTTCCCTCCCATAACGAGGCAGCAAACAAAAAAAAGGTTTCCTTATGCCTCTGCTAGAATTCCAGATTCTAATTAATAATCCCACCCCGCCTTTTTACATTAAATTCTAGCAACTTATATAGGTTTCGAGTTGCCAGAATCAACAAGCCAGCAAAAAGAGGATGAGATATGTATGCCATGCATCACCAATCGGAAAATGCTGAGTCCCTAGCCCTGAATTGAAGATCATGACCGATCAAAGATGTGAGAGAGGGAGATGAAATCCAAAAAAATAGCCTACTACTATCCTAAAGGGAGGCGATATGAGAAATCCAAAAAAAGCATCATGGATGATGCCCAGCCTAATATCCTTAATGGACCGGTAAATATTTTTGAGTCCTATCCGTAAAAAAGAAAATATCTTTTAGTCCGTCACACGGACGTGTTAGCGTGTACACATGAGTTTATTCTTTGAACTATGCAAACTTTTTTTAACACAAATGCAGATAGTCTTCGAGCAGTATTGATCCGGTTTCACACGAGTGCACAATAAATCACGGGTGCCAAAATACAGACGTTTATGTGTCATGACAATAGAGTCTTTAATTGATCTCAATGAAGCTATCGTTTTGGATCACGGAAATTATGCTATAACTGACGTCCCTGAAATGGACATGTTTGGCGTGGTATGGAGGAACTTGGCAGCCAACTTATACACACTTTTGCCCCAAACATTGATGCTATGGACGAACAACAACAATTGCATCCAGGTAAAATTATTTTGAAATTGTTGCATGCATAATATTTGTATTATCTGATGGTAGTACAATGAGTAATATGTCGATGTGATATGCTTTTTCACTAAGCATCGATGATCTGCCCTACAATGTCATAACACTTTTGCCCCAAAGAAACATATTTGTTAATTGATCTATCATCTTTTTGTCATCATGAAACTTACTCTCTATCTGTCCAGCTTGATTAATGATAACTTTGCAACGAAGCATGTGAATTTTTTTCTCCCGTTGCAACGCACGGGCATGTTTGCTAGTTTTAAAAAAACTATAACAGTACAAAAGTGGCAGTACAAATATTACCATTATTTGCAGGTATGCTATCATTAAATCCACTTTAGCTACAAGGTAGTAAATCAATATACTATACCGGAAAGGTAACAAGAAAGGAACCTAGCCTCTGCCACTGGACCGGGACCGACATCTCCATGTTTAGGTTTCCTTCCAAGTTAGTTTTTCTATTTTATCCTATACCAAATTTATGAAAAAACAGGCCAACGATGGCGTTAGGCTGGTCATAGTGGGGAGTAACTTATACTAGTATCATGCATATGATACTAGTCTAAGTTACTACCTTCATAGTGCAAAGTAAATAATAGTAGTGTCATAGATGGCTTCATTTATTAGCTCATAGACTCATTTTGCCTCGGAAAATGCTATGTTACAGTAATATAGAGTTAAATACGTTGGAAGTGCCTCAACTTGTCTTGCGCGGTCAGTTTAGTGCCTAAAGTTGCAAAATACATGAAACTGGTGCTTGATCTTGTCCAGCTGTGCAAATACAGTGCCTCCATTCGTATCCAGACGTATGTTGCCGGTGGCCTACCCGGTCGTGGGGATTTTTGTGAAAAACCCCCTCATATTTTTATTTAATCACATATGATAGCCCCATAAATTTACAGATTGCGTTGCACGCACAGGCTGTCCACCAGGCCGGCCATACTTTTGTTAGTAGATATAGACTAGGTCATACTTTATATTGCGTTGTTATGCAAAATGGAATTTTGAAGCACTGGCACATTGTGCCCTTTTTTTGAAAGTCAAATAAATGGATTTTTACAGCTAAAAAACTTCTCACATTTTTTGTACATGCACACATAGAAGTGCAATATATCAGTGTGATTTTTTTATCCAAATCTGTATTTGTTTGTGAGAGATACAGAAAAAGAGAGTAAAATACATGCAAAAATCAGCTTATTGTTTTGGCCTGATTATTTTCCTTTTTGCAGGGTATAATATAACAAAATTTCAAACAAAACTTGAAAGTCGCTTAGAGAACATGCATATATTTTTGTTTGAAAATTTTAAAATTTGTATGAAACTTTTAAGTGCCAGTTTTTAAACTTTCAAGAAAAAACGTACTCCATCATGCTCCCAAATTCCACTTTGGTTGCTATGTACCTCTCAAAGGTGTTCAGTTGCTATATATATGGTGCTCCTATGGGTCTGCACAATTACTTTTCAAGTTCTTTATTTTTATTTTTCATATTACTTTTACCATTTCAAAAAAGAAATGCAAGAACAAAATAGAACTGCCATAAACTTTAAGAAAGTGTTAGTGCATTTGAAAAATGTTCAACATGTTTTTGGAAAATGTTTCACATGTTTTAAAAAATTATAACGCATTTTTGAAAAATGTTTGTCGTGCGTTAAAAAAGTTTACAACATGTAGTTTTAAAAGAGTTCAACGTTGTGTGAAAAGTTATTGTGTAAATTATCCTTACACTTATACAAACATGGTTGACATTTTTTATTCTTAAATTTAGACAATAATTTCTAATATAGGTTGAAATATTTAAATCCACATAAATAAAGTTCATGTCTACCTATTCAAAGTACACAAGAATGAAAATGAAAAAAATATGTAAATATATAAAATAATAGCATATTGATAATTGTATTTTTCATATGGAAAAAAATTATGTGTTATGAAACTAAACAGGAACTTGGAGAAAAATAAAAAGAAGAAAATTGCATAGCTTTCTAGGTAGGAGTTCAATTCGAAGCATGGTTCGGCCGGTTGGTCAGATCGTGCTATTGTTAAACATGATGTGCTAGGTTTGATACTCCTCCATGGAGTTTATTTTCATGTTATTTCTTGCTATCACACAGTGTATTTGATGACTTTTCTATTGATTAAATAAAATATGAGTTTTTTTTTTGTAAAAACATCCTCATGCGTGGGCCACCCAGCGCCTCTTAGCCACTGTTAGGTGAGCCACGTCACATTTGTACGCCACACGGGCTGGACGTACATCCCGATATGAATGGAGGCACCGTATTTACACGGCCGAACAAGTTGGGGCACCAGTTTCACGTATTTTGCAACTTTAGGCACTAAACTGACCGCAAAGAACAAGTTGAGGCACCTCTAGTGTATTTAACTCAGTAACATATTATGTTACCGCAAACATCTCTTTTCTTATTAAATACATGCCACATAAGCAAAATTGTCTTGGGATGTGTTAAGTTACTACCTAAGTTACCCCACTATGGCTAGCTTTATCTATGCAGTCATATCTGCTACAGCACAGGCTACCTCGCTGGTTCCCGTCGCCGCAATGGTCCAGCAAGGATGATTTGCACGCATATGGTGCACCTATACACGGGACACCATCATCGGGGCGTTTGTGGCCGAAGCCGAAGAGATTCATGCAACGCAAACACCACCGCCCATTGGTCAAACGTTGACCTCCATTTCATCTTGGGTGGTATGTTTAGAGATGCAGTAACGGATCAACAAATGCTATATCAGTTTTGCATGTGTTAGAGAGATTTAAGGCCCGTTCGGAGGCTCTCCACTCCTCGACTCTCTTCCGGAGCGGCCGGAGCTACAGTTTAAAATTATGGAGTGGCCGAAGAGGTACTCCGCAGATCCTCGTATTCTGCGGAGCTGGGCCAGTGCCGAACAGGGCCTTAGTTGATAAGTTCATCTCTTAAATTTCGTTGATGCAAAACCAAAGTTACAGTTTTCCATTGTGTGAGATTCGGGTATTCCATCAGCTATGGAGTTATGGTTGATTGTATATTATCGACTTCTGTTCTAACTTCTGATGTTTACACATAAATTCTGAATTTTTGGTTATTTTATTAGCAAATCAATGCTAGGCACTACTGTCATTTCAATGCTGATGATCATGTTATTTTTAGTGCCTGCTACCGGTTATCAGTTTCATGTTATTATGTCACATATATCCAAACGGTTTTCCCCATTATTTGCAGCTATGTACCTTTCAGAAACGTAAGCCACCATTTTTTCATCATAGCCTCCACAGATTAGACTCACCACCCCCACCATCCTTCTTATTCTACCCTAACTTCACTCAAGTTTTTAAACAAATACATCAACCAAATAAACCAACAACAGGCTCAAGCACGCGCGAGGCGCCCCTGCCTGCTAGTAGCTTTAATGTCGAGCACCTTTTCACTTCAGGCCATCTTAATTACACTTTAAGAAGGTGAGTGACGGCCACGCTCCCCTCCCCTCCCGGTCGCTCCCGCGAGCGGCCCGGGGGGTAAACCTAGCCGCCACCCAAACTCCCTCCCCTCCCCCCTCCCCCCCGCCGCCGCCGGCAAGCGCCGCCGGGCAAAACCCGGTCGGCGTTGGTGGCGGCGGGGCTCTCCTCCCCCCTGCGCTCTTCCATGGTGGGCCGGCGCGGGACGGCTGGATCGGGCGCAGGCGCCGGCCTTGCGCGGGGGCGGCGGCCGTTCTGGCGGTGACGGGCGCGTCTTCTCGTGGTGCGCTGGCAGTCTGGGCCGTGGCACGCGGCGTGGCGGCTGCGGGCTCCCGGGATCTCGCACTGGCCGGTCCTCCAGGTGGTGCGCGTGGGTGGGCTCCGGTCAGATCCGATCGGATCTGCCTCCGGCGCCTCTTCCGGCGGTGCGGCTGGCTGCAGCAGGGCCGCGGGCGGCTGGCGCAGCCGTGCATAGGGGTGGTGGTGCTGGTGGCGTGGCGGATGGTGGTGGCGGTGCGTGCAGGCTCTGAGTATAGTTGGGCATCCTTCTCGGCT